>NW_026057582.1:35269791-35425823 GCF_023721935.1 Panthera uncia | reverse complement strand
TTGTGTAAAATCCATTAGGGAGGCAGCAGCTGGGGCAGGGGGGCTTAAACACTGGAGCCTTGTGTGCCTGAATTCAAATCCAGGAGCCACCACATGCTACCTTGTGGCCTCAAGTTTCTGTGTCTGTAAAATGGGGGTAGTAATGGTGCTGACCTTGTAGAGTTGTTAGGAGATGGAAGTGACTTGTTTCTGTAGCACTTAGAACGCTTCAGCTCTTGGCTGGTATGCTTTGTCTCAGCCCCAGGGGGACTCCTGGGCATGGGCATGACTTTGAGAATGGGAGCTTGGTTTGCAGGCAGATGACTACGTTCAACCAGAGGAAATTTCTCCAAGGAGAAAAGATGCTTTCGTTTCTGTGTTCACAGGGCAATGGGGTCTGTAAAGAGTGACCCTCAGAAGGCACCCCTTAGAGATTAATCTCCCTGAGAGAGTGTGTTGTGGGGGGAGGGGGGCTGTGGCTAATCTACTTTAAAACTGACCTGGCTGGCTGTGAAATCCATCAGGGACTTGGGCCTTTGCCATTTAGCATCCCCTTAGGGGCCGACTGACCCCAGGTTTGATCTGGGAAAGGTCTTAGGCCGTGAGTTTCTGCCCCATTATTCCAGCTGCTACCGACTGACTGTGGGGAGTGGGGAAGGGGGGGGTGGGTGGGTGCCTGACAGTGCAGCAGGCTTTGAAGGACACCAGAGTCCCACAGGACTGAGGGTTAAGGGCTGGGGCGGAGTTTGGATCTGTGTCTTTCTTTGTGCTGAAATGACACAGCGTTACCCTGCGGGCTGGTTCTGTAGAAAGGCCTAGTTGGTTAATTTTAAAGGCTCTTTTGAGGAGGGAGGAAAAAGGAGCAATGTTGCATTTCCCAAGGGGCTTTCCTCAGCGATGCTCAGAGTTTCACCAAGATGAGCTTGTTAATTAATCCTCCCTTGTTGTGCCTGGAAGGGAGGGAGAAGGCTGGAATGGCCTCAGCGCTGCCACTGTGTCCTTACCTGCACAATGAGAGGCTCCTTCCTATAGATTGCAGAGGAGGTGACACCCCTCCCCCTGCCCAAGCTGAGACCTTCTGTGGCAAAGTGCTGTGCTGGAGAGGGTCCTTGCTGGGCTCTTGATTTTCAGCTCAGGAGAAGCACTGGTTTGTTCATCATTTTCCCTTTGCCAGATCACCTTTAAGGCCCCTGAGCTTAGGTCACTTACAGTCTAGAGGAGGGGATCTCACACCAGTCACAGTCACACAGGGGGTGTAAGGGTAATCCTGGGGTTCTGTAGGAGTAGGTAGAAGGGGGCCTCCAGGTTTGTATTCTGGGGAGGTTTCTAGAAAGAGGGCTGGCTTCTAATCTGAAACCTGAGGATTGGGTATAAGTGACACAGGTTGGGGGGGTGGCATGACGTGGGGTAGATGGAGAGGAAATAATGTCCAGGCAAATAGAACATTTGCAAAAGCAAGAGCTTAGGGCTACTTGTTCCAGGTTGGGGCAGAGGCACAGAAAAGCAGGGGGAAATTCAAGGTTATCGGAGTGAGGCCACCTTCTAGATCCTTCTCATAGCTGTGAAGAGCTCTAGGCTGTGGTCTAGTAATTTCTGAGCCCTAAAACTAGGGGTGAAGGCTTTGGGTTATTGGTAATGAGAGTGATGTTCTAGAACTTTGTTCCTGTGGAAACAGAAATACACGTTCTGGGAAGTGGTGCTGGCGAGCTGCAGTCTTCTGGGGTTGGAGTGGAATGTTCCTCTCCTTCCCAGAGGCCATAGCCCCTCCCAGACTTACTGCTCCAGGTTGGCCTACCTGTGAACAGTACCACCTGCTCAGGAATAAAGTCCACCCGGGGCTGTATTTGCCTTACCTGGGAGCAGTTTCCTGCTTGCTGGCCTTCCTGACTTAGCTGTGCTAAAGGGAATTTAGGGAGACTCATCGGTGGCTCAGCCTTGGGGCATTTCCTGGGCGCTGGGAGCTGGGGTGAGTCAGGGCCTGTGCCAGGTGCTGGGGGTTGGGGAGCCTTCGTACTATCTCCTCTGCCTTCCCTGTCAGTATCCAGAAGGTTTCAGATTCATGGTGAAGTCGCTCGTGCCCCAGAGATGGAATCCCGAGGAGATTCTTACTCTCTGGCGTGTGTGTTGTCTTAGGTTATAAGAGCAAGATCTTTACCTGCCCTTGCTGGTGACCCCAGCACAGGTCCCGACAAGTGGGCACTTGGGAAGTGCTTTTTGACAATTGCTGTTATCATCACTCTTCTGATGAGTTATGGAGCCCTTGCTTTGTGCCAGGCACCACGCTCAGACCTGTACGTGTTAGCAGGTCCCTGCATCCTCGTGGACACAGCCCTTGGGTAGGTGCTGAGATGCTGAGGTTTTGAGAGGCTGGGAGCTTTGCCAGGGCAGTGGGGCCGGGCTTGGGATTCCATCCGAATGCACCCTCACTGCTGCTATGGTGGAGATGTCCTCTCTGCTTTTCTGGGCATCGGGTTTCTGAGCCCTTTATTGTCCTTGGATGTGGTTTGCCCATCCTCACCCTGGGAAAGCTTGGAGCCAGGAAGGCATGTTACCTGGGCCTCCTTGTGCCTGTTGGCAGATTCCGAGGGAAAGGACCCCCTCCACATTCAGAGCTGTTGTTTTTAACATTGTGGTGAAATACACAGACATAACATTTCCATTGTAACCATTTTTAAGTGTGTGGTGTTTTAGTGGCATTAAGTACATTCCCAGTGTTGCTCATCTGTCACCACCATCATCCCCCGGACTTGATTACCTCGCAAAATGGAAACTCCGTACCCATTAAATACTAACTCGGCATTCCCTCCTCCCCCAGCAGCCACCCATTTCCCTTCAGTTTCTGTGAAGATTCCAAGGTTCAATTCTTTGTCTGTCCCACCCAGAATCTCTCTGGAGTGCCCTCTCCAGGCAGCGATGCCAGGATGCCTGTCTCTGCCTCTCTCCGCCAAGAGCGCAGCCAGGAGCGGCCAGTGAGCCTGACCTCCACCACCTCCTCGTCGGGTTCATCCCGTGACAGCCGCGGTGCCATGGAGGATCCCAGTGGCTCCGAGGCTTCTGCTGAGAACGGGGCAGGCTCCCCGCGCAGCCGGCATCCCCCCAACGGCAACCCCAACTCCAGCGGCTGGCTGAGCGTGAGGGGGCCCCTGTCTCCATTCAGCAGCCGGGCCCCGGCGGCCCCAGCACATAAGCTCAGCTACCTGGGCCGAGTGGTGCGGGAGATCGTGGAGACGGAGCGGATGTATGTGCAGGACCTGCGCAGCATCGTGGAGGTGAGGCCCGCCACCCAAGGGGCTGAGGTTGGGAGGGGGCCCGGCCTCTGGCTCCTGGTGGCCCAGCTCTGTTGTAAACCTGCTTCCACCCCTGGAAGGAAACTTCTCCCTGATAGTTGGTTTCAGAAGACCTGCTTCCCATGGAGTAGTGGGGAGGTCTCATGCGGCCTGCTCTGGGGGAGCCTCTGACCGCTCCCACTGCCTTGCGACTTTGGGTCACATCAGTAGCCCGGGCCCACAGAATCTCCTGCAGGCCATTAGGGGGCAGGCACGGTTGGTGGGGAGGGGCGGGGACTGCTGTGCTCATGGAAACTGATCACAGTGAGGACACTGGCCTGGATGTTGCCCACCTGTGCCCAGATCCCTGCTCTGTGGTTGCCTGGCTACGGGGTCTCGGGCACCTGCGTAAGCTCCTGAGCCTCGGGTTCCTCACCTGGGACGTGAAGACGCACCCACCTCGTAGGGCCATGTTGGTGAGGCATTTCACACTGCGGGCACGCAGGAAGGTGGCTGTGTGGCTGCCATTGAGGACGCCCTCTGCTCGCTGCAGAGGGAACCGTGTATTTGTTTCCAGGGCTGCTGTAATAGATAACCTCAAGCTGCGTGAGTAAAACGCAGACACTTAGTCTATCTTGGTTTAGGAGGCAGAATGCGTTCCACGCCTCTCTCCTGGCTTCTGCCAGGTGGTTGCTGCCTATCCTTTGCGTTCCTCAGCCTGTTGATCTATTATCCCGACCTCTGCCTCCACCTTCCTATCGCTGCCTTCTCTGTGTCCTTTCCTCTTGTGAGGACACCAGTCATTGGAGTTAGGGCCCACCCTAAATCCAGTAGAATATCGTCCTGAGATCCTTGACTCATTACATCTGCAAAGACTCTATTTCCAAGTGAGGTCACCTCCTGAGGTTCTGAATGGATATCAGTTGGGGCGTGGGGAACTATGCAGCCCAGTACGGTAGGCCATGTCTGTGAAGTCACACTGTGGTTGTACAGAAATGGGGTGTGGCTGGAGGAAGTGGGGGGACAGACTGTACCTGGGGCAGGGTGGAGGATGGGCTCTGATGCCTCCCTCCACGCAGGACTACCTCTTGAAGATCATTGACACGCCTGGGCTGCTGAAGCCAGAACAAGTCAGCGCCCTCTTTGGGAACATAGAAAACATCTATGCACTGAACAGGTATGGAGTGGGACATACTGCATAACACATACTGCGTTCTGCCTATGAGGCCCATCTTAGGGCCTAGAAGGGCCCTGGATGGGCCTAGTCTCCTGGGCTGTGACATGTGGGCCAGGGGCCTGATCACTGAGGGTGGGTGGGTAGTGGTGCTCTACCCCTGTAAGGTGCTACAGTCAGCTCCCTGTAGGAGAGAGGGGGTGTGGGGTCATGTGCCCTGGGGCTGCTGTGCCTCCTGTCAGGCGGGGGAGACCATCTGAGGTCATGTGCATGTTGGGGCCAGACTGGGCCAGGCCAGCACCCCCTCAGGGAATGGCTGGACTCTGGCATGTGATGCTCTTCTCTCTGTCCCTTTGTGGCCCTTTGTCTCTTCCATCTTTCTCCCCTTCTTGCACATCCCTTAACTTCTTCATCACCTTCCTACTGACCCCATGGGAAACCAGGGCTCCCTGGAGGTGATCTGACCCATTAGGTGAATGAACAGATCAGGCGAAAGGGGAGGCTGAGTGAGGTCTGGCAGGAGGCTACTTCAGGGCAAAGGGGCTCCTTGAAGATATGGCGTGTGCTGCCTGGGCCCACAGATTCCCCAGGGCGAGGGCACTGGTCGGGGGAGCGTGCTTGAGGGGACAGCATTGATAGGATATAGGGCCCTCTGAGATGGCTGAGAGACTTCCTGCAGTGCAAGCTTCAGAAGGCTGGGAGGGCAGGGTGACTTGGGCCAGGTGCTGGTGGGGGTTGGGAAGACAAATGCATGGGAGGAGGTGACAGGGGAGCGTTGTGGTTAGGGTTTCCCATAGCATCCCAACCCGAATCCAAGTTCAGGCTCTGGGACTCCCCCTCTCTCCCTTTCCTGCATCCTTTTGCACTGGGGTGTGTGTGTCGGGGGCCTTTGCTTACTTTGGGAATCCCAGCCCTCTTCTTCTTCCCCCTTTAATCTCAGTCTGTGTGTGTTTGACTCCTTCTGCTTGCAGAGGAGCTGTCTCTCCTCCCAAGGTGGGTACTCGCATCCCCTTTCTCTTGCTTGCTGAGCATGTGGGGCTCCTTTGCTCCCCATCTTTGCGGCAGTGCTGAATACTCTGTGGTTGCTGGCCTGCATGGGGCTCACTCTGAGGGGGGAGAAGCCCTGACTCTTTGGCGTGTCACCAGGGCTGGCTGTGTATCTGGGAACCAGGAGGTTGGGGAGGGGACTTGTTGGTAGGTGTGGAGGCTGTGAGCTGTCTGGGGTCTGACGACCACTCCCCCCTCCCCCAGCCAGCTACTCAGAGACCTGGACGGCTGCAATAGTGACCCTGTGGCTGTGGCCAGCTGCTTTGTGGAAAGGGTAAGAAGGGCTGGGTTCTTGCCTCTTGTCCCACCTTGCTGGGGACTCAGAGGCACAGGAATGCCCAGCAGAGGCTTCTGCCAGGGGAAGGAGGGGCGTTCTGGGGTGCCTCAGGTGGGAGGGGCATTCTGGGGTGGAGCCAGGGGCTGCTAGGTGGATGGGGTGTCCCAAGGAGATGGGTACAAGGATGGATCTGCAGGTGTTCAGGAAAAGGGGGGCAGAGTGTACTCTGAGGATCAGGGCCATGTTTTTGGTATTCCCAAGTTTGCAGCCTCCCAGAAATCACTATCTTTGTTCGGTCTCTTCTTAGAGCCAAGAGTTTGATATCTACACCCAGTATTGCAACAACTACCCCAAGTGAGTAATTGGGGTGGAGAGGGGAGGTAGAGTTATTTGGTGGGCCTGGAGCACCACACGCCCCCATCTAGGCCTTCCCAGGCAGTGACGGCCGCCTCCCCCCCTCCCAGCTCAGTGGCTGCCCTAACCGAGTGCATGCGGGACAAGCAACAGGCCAAGTTCTTTCGGGACCGGCAGGAGCTGCTACAGCACTCTCTGCCCTTGGGCTCCTACTTGCTGAAGCCCGTCCAGCGCATCCTCAAGTACCACCTGCTGCTCCAGGTAACCCAGAGGTCTTCCTGAGGATGCGGGGCCCAGGGGAGAGGCAGGGCCTGAGTCTGGGCCGCCTGAGCGCCTGTCTCCCGCACAGGAAATCGCCAAACATTTTGATGAAGAAGAAGATGGCTTCGAGGTGGTGGAGGATGCCATTGACACCATGACCTGCGTGGCCTGGTACATCAATGACATGAAGAGGAGGCACGAGCATGCAGTCCGGCTCCAGGTGCTGCAGGGCTGGCGGCTGGAGGGACTCGCAGGGGTGGTGGGGCGAGGTGGGGTGGCGCTTGGGAGAGCGCATGTGGCCGCCTGCTGCGGTGAGCTGAGGGCTCGTTTCCCTGTGGGGTGGGCTTCTCTGTGGCGAGCCCTTGTGGCAGCGTGTGTCTGGCGGATGCAGGTGGTGGCTGTGTCTGCAGGAGTTTTCTGGGGCTCACGCAGTCCCCAGAGTGTCATGAGCAGCCTGACTCTGGGGCTCCCTGCTTCTCTGCTGCAGGAGATTCAGTCACTGCTCATCAATTGGAAGGGACCAGACCTGACCATCTACGGGGAGCTCGTCCTGGAGGGCACGTTCCGCGTGCACCGCGTGCGCAACGAGAGAACCTTCTTCCTCTTTGACAAAGCTCTGCTCATCACCAAGAAGCGAGGCGATCACTTTGTCTACAAGAGTCATATCCCGGTAACCAGGCTGCTGTCATGTTCTCTGCCCCTCCACTCCTTCTCCACTTCCCCCATTTTAGTGGGCCAATCTCCAGACCCTTTTTTTTTTTTTTTTTTAAAGATTTTGTTTTTGGGGCGCCTGGGTGGCTCAGTCGGTTAAGCGGCCGACTTCAGCTCGGGTCATGATCTCGCAGTCCGTGAGTTCAAGCCCCGCGTCAGGCACTGAGCTGACAGCTCAGAGCCTGGAGCCTGTTTCAGATTCTGTGTCTCCCTCTCTCTGGCCCTCCCCCGTTCATGCTCTGTCTCTCTCTGTCTCAAAAATAAATAAATGTTAAAGATTTTGTTTTTGGGGCGCCTGGGTGGCTCAGTCAGTTGAGTGTTGGACTCTTGATTTTGACTCAGGTCATGATCCCGGGGTCGTGGGATGGAGCCCCGAGTTAGGCTCCGCACTGGGCGTGGAGCCTGCTTGGGATTCTCTCTCCCTCTCCCTCTCCCTCTCCCTCTCCCTCTGCTTTCTCTCATAAAATAAAAATAAATTAATTTAAAAAAAAAGATTTTATCTTGAAGTAATCTCTCCACCAGTGTGGGACTCGAACCTAAAACTCCAAGATCAAGAGTCACATGCTTTACTGACTGAGTCAGCCAGACGCCCCCAGGCTGCACTTCTTGACCTCTTCATGGGCTCCGGGTTGGTGTGGATACAGCTCTATCCTTCTGAGATTACTCTTCCTGCCTCCCCAGATGGTCTCGAGGGGCTGGGGCCCCAGGTCACTCCCACCCCCCCAGTGTCCCTTCTTGTGCTTGACTGCACTCTCTCTCTGCCCCAGTGCTCCTCCCTGATGCTGATCGAAAGCACCAGAGACTCCCTGTGCTTCACCGTCACCCACTATAAGCACAGCAAGCAGCAGTACAACATCCAGGTGAGGGTTGGGAGGCTGGGGACAGACCTGCCTTCTCAGCTCGCTTGGCTCTACTGAGCCTCAGTGTCTCTCTCTGGAAGGTAGAGATCATTGTGGACATCTCTCAGGCTTGTGTTGGGGAGTTAAGATAACCTCACAGAGGCCCCAGCACAGGCCATCTTTCTGCCGCTGCCCCCCTGACAAGCGTGGCCTACGGTGGACGGCTTCAGTCTTGTGATAATAACACCTGGCTCCCTCTCCCTCGGGTCCTTCCAGGCCAAGACAGTGGAGGAGAAACGGAGCTGGACTCACCACATCAAGAGGCTCATCCTGGAGAACCACCACACCACTATCCCCCAGAAGGTGAGTGCCGGGGGGTACCCCACCTAGCCCCTGATGGGCTGCAGGGAGAGGTGATCCTCAGCCAGGGCCAGGGGCCCACCAGTGCCTCACCCTCTGGACGTTGGCTCCACTCGACAGTGGGGATCAGCCTATGCCCTCGGCCTCAGCCTAGCACTGCGGGTGTCCTGGTGTAGTAAGAGCCGAGCTGGTGGAGCAAGGGAGGCACAGCACATAGTGAGGTGGTAACAGGGTGTTTCCTTTCCTTCCAGGCCAAGGAAGCCATCTTGGAAATGGACTCCTACTGTAAGTGTGCCCTTTCTGCCTGCTTTGCCCCTAGTTGTGCACATCTCTAGGTCACGTTGCATCCTGGGGAAGCTCTGCCTACTGCTTATATTGCAGGGAGCAGAGAGGATGGGAAAGGGAAGCTCCTTTTGTCAAAGGCTAGAGGTCTGCTGCAAGGTCAAGGGCATGGTCCTGTTGGCAGGTGCGACTCCTAGTGCCTCACGTTCCTGGATGGAAGATGGAAGAGAAGGGAGCTCTGGAGGCTTCTGGCCCCTGGAGCTGGGGCGCGCAGCAGAAGTGTGGTCAGGTATAGTCAGAGTCTAGGCCAAGGCTGATTGTGAATCTCGTGTGCAGATCCCAGTCGGTACCGCTGCAGCCCGGAGCGCCTGAAGAAGGCTTGGTCCTCCCAGGACGAAGTGTCCACCCACGTGCGGCAGGGGCGCCGGCAGTCTGGTAAGGGAAGGGCTGTGTGGGCAGAGACGCTTCCTCGGAGGACTCTGGGCCAGGAGGGGGACTGTGTGCAGCAGCATTTGGGGCTGGCTGTCACCTCTCCGGACATCTTGGGAAAGGGCAGGTCCCGGGAGGGTTGCTGGGCACATGTAGAGCACCCCTCCCAGTGCTCCTGCTTCGGGCCCTTCTTGTGCCCCAGGGTTGGGCAGCCCACCTTTTCCCGCACCCTGGGAATGCTAGTTTACTCAGGGCTCGGTGCCCCTTAGCTTTCCCGCGACTGAAACCTTATTCCTTGGCCATTCAGAATCCTGGAGCCCAGCCAGGAGTGACGCTCAGACATCATGGGTGATCCCCAGCCCAGTTCTGGAGCAGAGCAGAGGCAGGACGCGGGGAAAACGAGTTAGATGTCAAGTGGCACCAAATCCAGACAGGAAATATTTACTTTGGGTCTCAGGAAAAGTTCAGTTTTCCTCTGCTGGGTTTTCTTCCATGACTGGGCTTGCTGCTATGTACTTGGAGTTACTGGAATGAATCGTCTGTTGAAAAAGAGAGAGCCTTGCGTTTATTCTTAGCTCTGGGGGTGATAAGTGTGTGTATTCTACGTCTGTTCGTCTGTTTGTACTCTTCAGTCCGAGGCCCAGGGACAGACTTAGCCTCAGCTGGTACCTACCAGACATAGACGAGGTGAGAGTTGGAATGAGAAATGTCTCAGAAACCCCTGGAGAGAAGATTTGGCAGTATGGGCAGCACTGTCCTGGCTTAGATCTCCGTGGTGCACTGGGCTTTGACTGGCTGTGACCCACGGGTCCCCTGAACAACTATGTGGATTGACACGTGGGCTTTGGTTTTCTGGAAGGTGGAACCAAGCTGTCTCTGGAAAGCTTTTGTGATTTTGTTTTGTTATATGTTCCTCCCAATGGACCTTAAACCCTAGGCAAATTTGCTATGGTTGCAAAAGTTTTACGATGTCGTATTGTTAAAAGCCCCAAACTGAGGGTGTTACTTTGTACGTTTCTGGCCCTTTCTGTTTTCCTTTTTTTCTGTAACGTTCTTCCTGCCCTTCTAGCGTTCCCCTTTAACCTGCCATAGCTTTGCATTGGAAGCTTCTGGATCATGGAGGTGATGATGGTGGTGGTGGTTGAAACAGCAGTACCGCCTGTCATAACATCAGTGTCCAAACTGCAGCTATCAAGGCACTCAGGAAATGAGCTGTTTTAGAGCTAAGTTTCCACAAGACTGAGACTTTAGCCCGTGAACACGGATGGAGTCGTGTTCTATTTACTTGTGTTCATACTTTAGTTTCAACCATTATGAAACAAACATCTCTCCTTTTTTTAAAAAAATTTTTTTAATGTTTATTTATTTTTGAGAGAGAGAGAGACAGTGTGCAAGCAGGGGAGGGGCAGAGAGAGAGGGAGACACAGAATCCGAGGCAGGCTCCAGGCTCGGAGCTGTCGGCACAGAGCCCGACGTGAGGCTCAAACACTGGGATCCTGACCGGAGCCGAAGTCATACACGTAACTGACTCTGAGCCACCCAGGTGCCTTGAAACAAACATCTTTCTAAAACATGCTGCCTGCTCTTGAGCCTTTCGGGGTAGAGGATGCTGACCGCAGTTGAACTTTCCCCTTTCTGGAGACTGCTGCGGCCTGTGAACCGCTAGGGCAGTGGCGTTCGTCGTGTGGTGTCTGTCCTTAACCCGGAGCGTTGGTTCTCGTCTGTGGTAGTGTGCTCGCCTGTAGCTCTTCTCCCCACTTGTGTTGTTTGAAATCAGCTGACTGAACTTGTAAGAAGTGTGGGTAAAGACAGGCCGGCAAGGGGCCCCTGGCCATCTCAGTCGGTGGAGCATGCGACTCTTGATCTTGGGGTCATGAGTTTGAGCCCCATGTTGGGTGTAGAGAGTATTTTATTTTTTTATTAAAATAATTTTTTTTGAGTTTATTTATTTTGAGGGGGAGAAAGAAAGTGTGCGTGACAGGGGCAGAGAGAGAGAGAGAGAGAGACAGAGACAGAGACAGAGACAGAGACAGAGAATCCCAAGCAGGCTCCACACTGTCAGCACGGAGCCTGACGCAGGGCTCAAACTCCTAAATCAAGGGTCGGTCGCTTAACCGACTGAGCCATCTAGGCACCCTGGGTGTAGAGATTACTTTTAAAAAAGTGTTTAAAAAAAAACAAAAAAGGGGGGGCAGGAAGTTGCTGAGAGGGAGACACAGGCCCAGTGCTAGCACTGCCGTGACGCATGGAGCCACCTACTCTCTTGCCTCCGGGCCTCCTCCTTCCCGACTGCTGAGCTGGGCAGAGAAGTACACCCTGGATACGGAAGGTGCTGCTGTCATTACTTGTCACTTACAAAATATTCTTGATTACAAGCTTTAAGGTGAAAGAGTAGGGCATTCTACTTTTCTCACTTAAAAAAAACAGTCGGATTAACATTTACTTATGTTATGCGTGTACCCACACCCACACCTCAGTGGAAAAAACTTCAGTGTGCTCCCCTGCTCGGGAACAGCCCGGAGACCTCGGTAGATTTTCCTTCTGCCCCCCAAGTTTATAGTGGGCTGCCCAGTTAACACCAGTGGGGCAAGAACAGTATGGGCTAAGGTCAAGACTGCGTGGAGCGGTCCCTCGACACATGTCCTCTTGTCCCTGCCTGTCTGTCTCAGGTCTGTCTTCAGAAAGGCTGGGGTACACGGTGCTGACACCATCAGCCTAATGGGTGTGTTTTGTATCTTGTTCCCAGAGCCCGGTCAGCCCCTGTTCAGCCGGGCATCACTCCCCAGCGGGCAGCGAGGCTTCACGGAGCCAGGCCTTAAGGGCCGTAGGAAGTCGGGTGCGACCTCTGCTTTCCAGCCAGGGGTGCTGCGAGGGGGCCGGGCCTCGGGTGTCGCTAATGCGCTGATGTGCTTCTTGCAGGGCGGGTGGGGCTTGAGGTAGAGCCAGGCATCTCCAGAGACGTGGCCGGTTGGTCCTAGGAGGCAGCATGGGGCTCTGGCTCCGGAACTGAGGGCCCTGGGCGAGGTGCACTAACGCAGCGATTGTGGGCAGAGCTGCTCCTGGTGCTGGCTGGGGGTGGCCCGGGCCCTGCTTCCCTGTGCGGTAGGTACGGAGCCCCAGAGCTGAATGGCAGCCAAGCTGGAGGGAACTTTGAGCTGGTGGTGTCGGTGGCGCTGTGAGCATGGGACCGGGGCCAGGCCTGTTTCCAGGCCTGCACTGACTGTCCATTCGCTTTCCTTCTCAGAGCCCACCAGACACCTGCTCAGGCAACTCAGTGAGAAAGGTGAGTGTGAGCATGGCCGGGCCTTCCCGGCAAGCTCTCGGGTAGGGGCAGGGAGGTGTGACACAGGTAGCCTTCTGGGTGGGGGTACTGAGGACAGTTTAGAGGGGACGCTGCCTCCCTTCCTCCTTCCTCCCTGGAGGTGGGCCTCATCCCTTGCTGTCTGGGGAGGGGGCTTGAGTCCTCCCTCCTCACACACTCCTTGCACCCTGTCCTCGGGGAACAGCAGGAGAGAGTGACACACACAGGCCTGTGCCGCTCTGCATCTCCCAGGGCCTCTGCTCTGTCAGTCATTCCTTTGAAAGCCCAGGAGACCGGGTGAGGGTTCTGGGAGTGGGAGCCCTTCCCCAGGGGGCTCCTGGCTTCTGTAAAGAGGCTCTTCCTCCTGCTTACCCATCTCTTCTCCCCTCCCCCTTGCCTGCGTGCTGGGACCCTGTGGTGGCAGCAGGCGGAACAGCAGGAATGAAGGTAAGGCCGATGGGCAGAGAGGACTGGCCTGACGGAGGGGGGGTGGGGCTGCCGGGTCAGCGCCCCCGCCCCTTCAGCTCTCACTGTCTTCATGCATTCCATAAATACCTATCGAGCACCTCCTGTGTGGTGGCCTCTGTCTTGAGAGTCACAGAGACGAATAAGCCATGGCCCTTGCCCTGGGGACCCTTCTGTACCCTTTTCCTGGAATGGTACCCTGGTGGTGGCCCAGCCTGGATCTTCTCCATTTTCTCTCTCTGGGGCAGGCAGACCTCACTGGGTCTTGAGTTCCTGACCAGGCTCCAGGTCCCAGCCTTCCACCTTGAGGAACCCCACCCCCACCCTCACTGGGCCCTGGTGGACACCAGGGGTTGGGTGTTTAAGTGTGGCTTTCTCTGGGTAAAGCCTCCCCACCCCAGCCGCTGGCAGGAGGAGGGGGCTTGCCCAGAGGCTGGTCACGAGGGGGTCTTGTGCTCTGAACAGCATGCAGGCAGTGCCGGCGCTCTCCTGGACTTTGGGCGGCCTCCTCGTGCTCAGGGCATACAGCCAGAGGCTGAAGGGGCTGCCCGGGAGGAGCAGGAGGAGGAGGAGGAGGAAGAGGAGGAGGAGGAGGAGGAGGTGGTGGAGGAGGAGGAGGAGGAGGAGGAGGAGGAGCAGGCCTTTCAGGTGTCTCTGGAAGACTTGGCAGGGCATGAAGGCAGCGAGAAGGGGGCCAGGCTGGAGCCCCAAGGCTCGGAGGAGGAGGAGGAGGAGAGCCTGGCAGTGGCGGAGCAGGTAGCCGACTTTGCCAGCTCCCTGCTGGCCGCCCTCCACTGCTGGCACTATCGGGCCAACGCTTTACTTTTCTCCCGGGGCGCTATGGTGAGGTGTCTCTTTGATCTCCCCTCCTCCTTGCATGTTCCCTGGCGAGTGCATGCCCATCCGGGAGTTCTCTCCCCTGCCCTCCCACCCCTCCGTCCTGTTCCTTCATTCCTGCCATCAGCACCTAACCCCTCGCCTGCTGTCACGCCCCGGTGAGCCCCTGGCATGTGCTGTTCCAGTACTGGGCGTGAACTAGCTTACTCCCCAGTGAGCATGACTAATGGGATGGGGGCGGTGGGGAAGGGGGAGAAGCCAGCACACAGCGGGGCTGGAAGGGGCAGGCGGGTTGGACTTTCCTGAGGCTGCGCACCTGGCAGGGATTTCTGCATCCCCAGACCTTGCAGTTCAGGTTGACTGTGGAATGGCTCAGGTCTCAGGCTGGCTCTCGGTACAGCCCAGCCGCCTTGGGGGCTCAGAAGGTTCTGCCCACGTTGGGCTGCAGAAGGGACGAGCTCCCAGCTGTCCCAGGAGCTGATGATGGCCCTCTGCTTCCTGCAGGAGAAGGGGCGTAGGGAGTCTGAAGGCCCCAAGAGCCGCAGAAGGCCCGGCGGCCGGTCTCCCACTAGTGCTGAGAAGCGCATGAGCTTTGAGTCCACCTCTTCGCTGCCAGAGGTGAGTGGCCGGCAGGCAGAAGGGGGACGGTGCGGGAGTGCCCGGAGCACCTGGTCTGCAGGTGGGGCTTCCAGGCACGGGCTCTCCTGTTGGGCCCGTGGGGACAGATCCCCTCCTCCACACCCCAGGACTCTTTGCCCCTTTAGGAAGCCTGTCTGGCCTGTGAGCGTGTGGTAGTGTGAGCGGGCAGCTCCTTTCTTTGGGCAGGTGCAGACTCTCGTCAAGGGCCATATTCGTGGAAGTGACCAGATTTTAGGTCCCTTCAGCCAGGCCTCCTGGTATAGGGCGTAAGGCCCTGCCCCCGCCAGCATGCCAGACATTTAAGTCACACCTGTGCCCACCTGGGTATTGACATCTGGGCACTTCCTGCTTGTCCGATGTTTTGTTTCTTCCTTCTGTTGCCTGCAACAGCTCAGGTAGAAAGAGGCTGAGAGAAGTTGAGTGACTTGCCTGACATCAGGCAGCTGCTGAGGGGCAGAGCTGAGGTCAGAACCTGTGACTCAGAAGCCCCCCTTCCACTTCTTGGCACGCAGGCCTAAACCATGGGTCCTGCTTTGCAGACTTGGGACTAGAACCATTGGAATTGGGTCTGATTCCTTAGAATGTAGCATGTTTGCTCTCTTTCCCGAAGGTCCCTGTGGAAGGCTGCCTGTACTGGCTGGTTTCGTGGTTCAGATCACCTTCAAGGTGGTCAGGAGGAAGTTCTTGAATTTGCTTCCTTCCTTGCCTGTCTGCTGGGCATCTGCAGAGTTGTGCATAGGGCCAGAGGCTGGCTGGTAGGAGCCAGATGCCGGTCTTCACCCTCTGACAGGACTCTAGCATGGGGTCCTGTTGCACTGTGGACCCTCATCCACACAGGAGGCCCTTACCCCTCAGGGAAGGTGGGTCTGAACCCAGAACAACCCCCATGTGGCCTCTAGGGCCTTAGGGAGCTGCCTCTCCATCAGGCATACCCTGTGTTGTATGCTCCCACCTTGTCCCTCTGGTTCCCAGGCAGGCTGCCACTGAGAGGTGCCAACACCACCCAATATGTGTTCTTAGAATTGTCCTTGGGTTTTACGACCCAAGCCCCCTCGCTGCATGATGGCTGGGGGTCATCACCACATTCTTCTCTCTAAGGACCTGTTTCCCCACTCTTGAGTTGTACTCATTCTCATTGCCTTTGGTCCTAAACTGCATGCCCTCTCACTGAACCGAGAGAGCAGGTTGTGCTGTCCGCTTATCCTTTGGATCTCATGAGGGAGGGTTTTGGCTCACATGAGTTCTGTTATCCCAGGTTGAGCCAGACCCTGAGCCTGAGACAGAGCAGGAAGTATTTGCTGCTGTGGAAGGTGCCAGCATCGAGGAGGTGCCCTCAGACATGGAGTCTCCAGAAGTCCTGGAAACACAGCTTGATGCCCACCAGGAGCTGCTGGGGATGGCCCCCCCGGGTGACATGGTGGACTTTGTGGTGGCTGAGAGCACCGAGGACCTTAAGACTCTGAGCAGTGAGGAGGAGGAGGAGGAGGAGGAGGAGGACGTGGGTGCCACGCAGGAGCCCGAGAGCCTCCTGCCGCCCTCTGTGCTGGACCAGGCCAGCATCATTGCCGAGCGCTTCGTCAGCAGCTTCTCTCGGCGGAGCAGCCTGGCCCAGGAGGATGGCAAGGCCAGCGGCTTTGGGAGCCCGAGGCTGACAAGCCGGAGCAGCAGCGTGCTCAGCCTAGAGGGCAGCGAGAAGGGCTCGGCCCGGCGTGGCAGCACCACCGACGCCCTAGGCTTGCAGCCGCCCCCAGAGGTGGACAGTGGTGTGGGCGTGGCCACGGAGAGCAGCCCTTCGGTCAACGGGACGGAGCCCCCGAGTCCAGGCTGCCCTGCAGAGCCCGACAGGTCTTCCTGTAAGAAGAAGGAATCGGCACTCTCCACCCGAGACCGGCTGTTGCTGGACAAGATCAAGAGCTACTATGAGAACGCGGAGCACCATGACGCGGGCTTTAGCATCCGACGCCGAGAGAGCCTCTCCTACATCCCCAAAGGGCTGGTGAGGAACTCCGTTTCCAGATTCAACAGCCTTCCCAGGCAGGACCCAGAGCCCACGGCTCCGCTGGGGCACAGGAGGCAGGTGGGCTCCCGGCCGGCTTCGTGGGCTATGTTTGACCTCCCAGGCCCCAGCCAGGCGAGCGCTGGGGAGCCGGCTCCTATCACAGATGCTGAGTTCAGGCCGTCTTCAGAAATTGTAAAGATCTGGGAGGGAATGGAGTCTCCCGGGGAGAGCTCTCACAAGGGGCCTGGCCAAGGCCAGGCCAATGGTTTTGACCTGCACGAACCGCTCTTCATCCTGGAGGAGCACGAACTGGGGGCCATCACTGAGGAGTCGGCCGCTGCCTCCCCTGAGAGTGCCTCCCCCACGGAGCGGCCCAGCCCGGCCCACCTGGCCCGGGAGCTGAAGGAGCTCGTGAAGGAGCTGAGTGGCGACGTCCAGGGGGAGCTGGTGGCTCCACTGCACCCGCGCATCGTCCAGCTCTCCCACGTGATGGATGGCCGCGTGAGCGAGCGAGTCAAGAACAAGGTCTACCAGCTGGCCCGCCAGTACAGCCTGCGGATCAAGAGCAAATCTGTGCCAGCCAGGCCACCACTCCAGTGGGGAAAGGCGGCTCCCACCATTCCCTGCCTGCCGGAGGAGGCTGGAGCGCCCTCGGGTGGCAAAGGTACAATGAGGGGGTGGGGGGTGGGCCCTTCCCGCAAGTCTGGGGTGGAAGAGCTTTTGAGGAGCAGGTTGGCTCCTGGAGGAAGGTGACCCTGTAGAACCATGACCAAAGAGAGGGCTGGACTCCACACGCAGGGCGGTGCGTGGCCCTGCTGTAACACCCTCACCGCCCTCCCCTGGCCCTTCCTGTGGAGCAGAGACCTGGGGGAAACGTGGCCATGGGCCCGCTCTTCCAGGGGAGGAAGCTCTCGTCTTTTCCTGTGACTCCTGACCCCACGTCCAGCTGCCTTTTCCTCATTCTTCCCATTGCCCTCCGATAAAGGGGCCGTGGATGGTGAATGTGACTTCTCTGCCATCACAACCCAAACCCCAGTAAGCAGCCTTGCCTGGAGTGGGAGCAGAAGGCAGTTCTGAGTCCTCACTTGCCCTCTCCCCTCCCGCCCAGTGGGTCAGTCAGCTCACTCTCTCCCCACAGGTAAGAGAAAGCCGGTGCTGTCCCTCCTCAACGATGAGCAGACGGTGGCCCCGGAGCATAGCCCGCCCAAGCCCTGCTCTCCTCGGCATTGCTCCTTCAGCCCCACCGCTGCCAGCCCGAGGACCACCTCGCCTGGGGTCCGGCCCTCCTCTCGAAGCCCCCTCAGCCCCTTCGACACTGAGACCTTCAACTGGCCTGACGTCCGAGAGCTCTGCTCCAAGTACACCTCCCACGACGAGGCATTCCAGGCCGAGGGCGGCCGGCCCCGTGGCCAGCCTGTCAACCGGAGCCGCTCGGTGCCGGAGAACATGGTGGAGCCCCCTCTGGCGGGCAAGGTGGGCCGCTGCTGCAGCGTGGGCGCCAAGAGGGGCCGGGCAGACCCAGAGGCCACCCAGCCCCAGCCCCCTGGGGGATTGCCCCAAAGCAGGCCGGTCGGAGAGGAAGCCCTGTATGTCACCGCGGACCTCACCCTGGAGAACAACGGGCGGGTGATCGTCATGGAGAAGGGGCCTCTGCCCTGCCCCGCTGCGGGGCTGGAGGAGGGCAGTGGGCAGAGACCAAGCTCACCAGCAGCCGCGGTGGGACAGGGCCTGGATTTCCAGGAGTCTGGGATTTCCAGGAGTCCGGAGTATTGGCCAAAGGAAGAGGGTCCCAGGGACCCAGTGGACCCAGGCCAGCAGGGCAGAGTGAGAAACCTGAGGGAGAAATTCCAGGCCTTGAACTCCGTAGGGTGACTCTGAGTCCAAGGAGAGGGAGGAGCCATGTGGCTGCGGGGGGGACGGAGAGGGACCACGGCAGGCTTGCCCTCAGGCCTGGCTCACTCTGCTCACAAGGGCCCCTGGAAGAATGCTCTGGTGTACCCGGCAAGTGTCTTCACCGGGAACCGGCTGGCGCACCTCTGGGCTCGGGGCGATTTTCCACGGGCCCAGTTGAGCCTTTCTTCCCACCGAGGCCAGTGTGACCACTTCCCTTGTATATAGTTCTTCGGTGAGAAGCTGAATATTTAAGCTCTTCTCTTCCCAGGGAGAGCAAGTCGTGCTCAGGCCTCCAGTGTTGGGCTGACCACTGCCGGGCTGAGGCGCCCACCCGGAGGAGTCGTGGGGAGGTGGCCTGGGGAGGCTTTCCTCTTTGTGTCTTTCCTTAGGATCCAGGCAGGAACCAGGCCCATAATTTATTGCTTCCCATCCCGCGGTATATTTGTGTGTGCAGGTGAGAGTTTGTGTGTGTTCTTTTGTTGTGGATTCCTCTCCCGTGAAGAGTGTAACGCGCTCAGTTCAGGTACTTTTGTAGGTTGTCTTGCTGATCCTGTGGTTGTCACTAATGTATATACATTTCATTATTTGCCAATGGTTCAATAACCACTGCTGACCAACCGGCCTGTGTGTGGCTCCTCACTGGGCCTCACTGGGGTGGGGACGGTTGATCAAGGCCAGGGATGTCTTAGGGAGGCGGGCTGCGGGGGTTGTTGCTGTCACAGTCACTCATTCGTCATCTGTGCTCACAGAGCATAAGGCACCAGGGTGCTCGCCGGGGAGGCTGGGGCAGCAGCGTGTGCAGGAGGGAACTTGTTTTCTGTCTACCCCAGCCTGGCATCCTGTCGGTGGCGGGAGTTGGGGGTGGAGGGACCAGGCCAGGTTTTAGCTTCCTCAAGGACCAAAGTTCAACTAAACAAGGTGGGGGAAATGAATGGAACGTTTTTCTAACAGGCGGAAGTTTCCAACGTCTGGTGCCCTTTTCTCTCCCTCTCTAGTTCCCAAGAGACATCCTAAAAGGCAAGGATTCTAAACTTGGAGCCTAGACATGTCTTGAGGTGGCCTGCAATATTGTGTAAAGAGAGCAAGTGCATTTTTTCTGGGATGGAACCTCAGTTTTCATCCCGTTCTCAAAGAGTCTTTTCTTGAAAGGGCTAGGAATGCCTGCCTGTTTCTAATTGGGCTTTCTTTCTGCCCTTTCTCTGTGGCACACCAGCCTTGTTTGGCCCTGTTCCTGCAGGCGTGTGTTCCCACAGGTCTTGTGGGTCAGGGCTTCGTGAGCTTCTGATCTCAGAGGACAGACTCGGCCTGAAGGCAGGAGTGCAGAGTCTAAAGAGGCCAAGGGAAGAGTGGAGGCCAGGGGAGGCCTCTCCAAAGCAGCAGCAGACAGGGCTAGCCTGTGTTCTACCCATTGTCTTGAATGTTATGCGGTTTCCACAGTTGCTGAGGATAGAGGCGTGTGTTGGGGTATGACGCTCAGTAGCTATAAATTTACTGGAGAGGACGCCCAGGTTCTGGTCCCAACCTCTTGCCATTAACTAGCCGGGTCACCTGAAACTCTTGCTTTTTGCTTATCTACAAATCGAAGGAAATGGATGATGTACAGCTTGTCAGACTCCCTCAGACTTTTCAGGGGGTAGGGTCTGGGAAGTTGCAGTGAACACCTTCCCCAGGTGATCCGTAACCATCTAGGCGTGATGGTGAGCCCTGAACCAGCTCACTGGTTCTCACTACCAGTGAGAATGGTCAGTGGGGCCTTTTGAAAAATAGCGATGCCTGTTTCGCCCCCCACCCCCACCCCAGACCAAATGACCAAATGAAATCGCCCCTCTGGAGATGAATCTCAGGCCAAGTGAGGGCCAAGATCTCTGTCCAGAGCTCTGTGGGGGAAAGGCTTGCTGAACGCATGAATGAGCAAGCGCTCTCGGTCTCAGGCAAGGCACAGCTCCTGGGTGGTGGCCTAGGCTTTTCCAGGGACAATCCAGAGAATCTGTCCCTTTGTCTCTATGGTGATACCCCCTTGCTCAACTACCCCTCCTTGGTCCAGTTCAGAGGGAAACAAAACCAGTCAAATCAGTGAGAAAGATGGAGCATTATTGATTTATTAGAAAAACTAGTAAATGGGTTTTCTCTGGTTGGTGGAAGCACATTTGAGCAGGTGGAGGACAAGGCCCCGCTGGCCCCAGGGCCAGCCCCAGATCGCGTGGTCTGTGCCCAACAGGGCTGCAGTCGTGTGTAGCTGCCTCCTCCTCCCTTGTGTCCTCCCTGAGCTTGCTTGTCCAAAGGACCAAGTCATATGGTCCTGGATCCCTGTCTGCTCCCACTAAAGGGAGGGGAGAGAGATCCAGGACCAACCCCGGGGACCCTGGTTGCCCTCCAATAGGCAGGAAAGAGAAATGGTGTGGTGGGGACGCTGGGCCTTCCACAAGCTTCCTGTTACTGGTGCTAGTTGTGGGGGCCGGGGGGACGCCTGAGGACCCTCCATACCCGCCTCAGCCAATCAGTTCAGGCAGGGGGTGAAGGGGAAAGAGAGAGGGAAGGAGGACTGCCTGACCATGCCCAGAATGAGCTTCGTGTAAGCTGCCCTGGGGAGGAAGCCTGTTATGCTGGTGTGGACTGGAGCTGTGTCAACCTAGTTTGGGAATACCGTTAAAAGACTGCAAAGTAGAAAACGGAAGGAGGGGAAAAAGAAACCTTGCCAGGGCACCAGGAGCTTAGCCCCAGGTGGCACAGTCTCCCAAAGCTGGGCTCCTGTAGGCTCAGTCCTGTTGGTTGAGTGCCTCGGGGCTTGCGTGATGGGAGACGGATGTGTGGGGAGCTGGCAATAGATGGGCCACATGCAGCTGGCTGCCAGTCTGGGGGACCCGGGGTGGTGAAATCCTACCTCTTCCTTTGGGATCCTTCCATTCTTTGGACTATGGAGTCACTTGCCGGAAATGTCTCACCTCAGTTGCAGCTTTGGCACACATGGAGGGGACAGGGTGGTCCTTGGTCTCCCTAAAGATTGGCCCAGGGAGAGGAGGAAGATTCTTGCCACTATCTGCCTTGGAGCAGGACATGCCCTCAGATGCACTAGAGGCCTTCTTCATCACCAGTTGAGTATGGTCACCTCACTGCCTCCTGCCTTGGTTTCCCCAGATGGAGAAAGAGGCTGGTGAATGGTATATACTAGCTTTCCTGTAGATGCAAAGAGGGATGCAGGATTAGATGCAGAGAGGCCAACTGAAGACCCTGGCTCTAAAGGTGGGGCCACCTGATCTGAGGGTGCTGGGCTCTATTGGAGAACTTCCCTCCTGTTCTTGTCTGCTGAAGTTAGCTTCCCCTTGGCAGGGTGGTATTGATCTCTAAGCTGTGCCTGCACTAGGGGCTCCTGGGAAGGCCCAGTGACTCTGGATGCCTACCCTTGGAGTTGCTACGTGGGCCTCACCCACATCCAGAGGAATTATCTGGGTGTGTCTGAGCCTCCTCATGGGGAAGGTAATGGAACAGCAGCCCCTGGGACTTTTATGGTCTCTTCAGGGGTAACACCTGCTGCCCCCAGCATGACCCCTCTTTTGGACCTAACCCCAGTCCGGATGCTGGGCTGGCACTGTATTGCTTTCAGGGTGCTGGAGGAGATCCTTGTTGGAACGAGTGCCCTCTTCCCTCCAGAAGTCTGGCCTTAACAGCATGGGGAAGGCTATCCCTGGGCAAATAGGTTGTTGCAGGCCTCCTTTAGGCTATGCTTTGGGAAGGGGGGAGGGGTGTTGGACGTTGGGTGACCTCTGCACCCATGTGACTTTCCCACGACCCAAGGCCAGGACCTTCAGGAGAAGTGGAGCAAGGGGTGCCATACCTTCAGGGCCCAAACCCGGCATTTGTCCCAGCTGTCCAGGGGTTGTGTTATATGGGAGGTAATACCCAGGTATGGTTTCTTTTGCCACCCCAGAGTGACAGGTCATGAACTTTGCTGTCCGTCCAGCCAGCACCCTCAGATGGTACCAGCTGCAGACAGGACACACTGGGCATTTAGCTTTGGGCTGCTTTGCTGTAGGTGCTGGGGCATCTTTCTTGTATCTAGGAATCTGTACTGTCTCCCTGAGGGGCCCTGGGGCTGAATCGTACTGTGCTGGTTTGGTGGGGAGGTGGGGAGGGTCCTAGGGTGGAGAGGCAGAGCCCTGGGCAGTGTCCAGGTCTGTCTGTCTCCTTCACCTCTGAGCCTTACGCTGCTCTGTTGTTTTAAGAAGACCAGCTTGAGAGCTTTTACCTCCCTTTTACCACCTGTGGTGGTAGCAGAGGGCACCGGAGGCAGCCTGAGGCCCTTGCATATAAGACCCACCAACCTTGGACTGCACCGTTTTTTTTGTTTGTTTGTTTTGGTGAGAGAAAGAAGGGGGAAGGGATCAGGTGGCCCTTGAAGTGAGAGTCCCAGTTCTGAGGAAGCCCAGTGGGGAGGAGGCCCATTGTGTCCTCTGGGTCCCCAGGGGCCCCTTGCCTAGAGCTAGAGCCCTGTGTGGTTACCTGAAGCTCCTTCCTCATGCCCCTAAGGGGGAGGTCAGGCGTTTCCAGTGTCCTCTTCTCTTTCCCTGGCTGTGACCAAAGGGGAGGTGGCCCCAAGCAAGATCTGCTTTGGGAGTGGGCAGCATCTGAGGAACCTCTTCTCTCTTTTCCAGCTTTTATGGGGCTTGGGGGTTGGAGGGCCCTCATACTGGAGGAGGGGTGGGGGAGAGGAAGGCCTGTGCCTGGGAAACCATTTCCTGCCACAGGGGTCCCTGGCCTTCCCCCCGGACCGGGACTGCACGAAGGCGGAGGCAGGCGTCAGCCGGAGGGCGGAGGCAGGGATCGCGGCACAGCGGGCCCAGGCCACCGGATCACAGGCGCAGGCAGGCGCAGGCAGCGGGTGGCCCGGGCGGTGGGCTGCGGGGAGGACTGGCCCGGGCTGAGGCCCGAGGCCCCAGGCGCCCCGCCAGTCCCTGCACAGCTCGGTCCTGCTGGCGGGGCTCCAGAGAGGCTACTTCTTTTTGGGGAAGAAGCTGAATCTCTTCTCCTTGTCTTTCTTGCCAAGGCTGGCGTCGGGGCCGGTGATGGAGGGCAGGGGCAAGCTCTGGGCCTTCACGCGGATGCTCTGGGATTCATTGATGGCGGTGCTCACGCCCTGCAGCCAGGACAGCATCTCCTCCTGCAAGGCAGAAGGGTCATGGGCCACAAAGGAGGGGGGTGCCCCTGGGACTTCTGAGGGAGCCACCTGCTGCTTTGTCAGCAGGAGTCTGGGCTAGGCTGCCCTGTACTTACCTCATCCTTGCCATGGAAGAGCCACTCGCTGCCATTGCTCAGCCTAGGACAAAAAAAGGTTTCCTGCCATGTGGCCACCTCTGCCTGGACAGAGGGCTGGCTCATCCCACAGACCCGAGCCTCCCCCTGACCACAACCCTCAGAGGCAGGTAAAAATCTGGACCATCAGCCTCTTTGATTTGACAAATGCTAGGCCTGGAGCTGGTCTCCTACAGGGGCCCCTGTCCAGCCACTGATGCCAAACTAAGCCTGCAGGGAATGGGCATGGGCCAGGAGGGCCTCACCTCAGCTTGAAGACATGCTTCTTCTTCTTATAGTTGGCAGCAATCTCACAGATGGCGTGTCTCAGGGCCAGGGGTTCCTCCCCATGGTAGGGCACCCCCAGGGCCAGGTTCTTGGCGTCCTTGTAGAAGGTCAGTTCGCTGTTCCGGAGAACACAGTACAGGTTGTTCCAGGACCTGTGAAAACAGTCAGGCAGGTCCCCCACGGTCTGGTTATGACAGTTCTGTAATGAATTCTAGCTTTACCATTTTGTAAAAAATTAGTATACTAGGGGCGCCTGGGTGGCCCATTTTGTTGGGCATCTGACTCTTGGTTTTGGCTCAGGGCATGATCTTGCGGTTTCATGGGTTTGAGCCCCACATCAGGCTCTGTGCTGGCGGCATGGAGACTGCTTGGGATTCTCTCTCTCCCCCTCCCCCACTCCTGCTGTCTCAATCTCTCTCAAAATAAACTTACAAAAAAAATAGTAACACATTTTATGGTTAAGAAAGGAAATAAAAATCATCTGCCTGTAATTCCACCATCAAAAGCTACTGTTAACATTTTACATATTCTAGTCTTTTCTATTCACACATTCACATTTTCTTCTATTCACATATATAATGAAAATTGGGTTATACTGAATATTTAATTTCATATCCTGCTTTTATCTATATCCTTTTAAGATTAACACTATATCATGAGTGTTTTCCCATATCCTTCAAATCTTTCCCCAAAATAATTTTGAATGCTATCTGGTATCCCACCATATATACAAATAATCCCTTTATTGGTGGGCCTTGTAATTACTGGAAATTCAAACAGTGCAGTTTAAACAGCAATGGGATAAACATTCATGCATAAATGTTTGCTATAGCTCTGATCTTACCTCGAGATAAATTTCTAAAAGTAGAATTATTGAGTCTAAGACCAATAGTGTAAACTTAACCTTGCAAAGCACTTGAGCATCCATTAGCATGTTTGATCCTTACCACACAACTGTGAAGTGAACAGAGCAGGGTTTTGTCGATGGAGATATGCACGGTATACTGCACCAGCACTTTTTAAAGATACATATTTGTGCAAATCAAGACTCAGCTGATGTTTGGGAGATGAGCTCATAAGCTAATGTGTGGGCTGACCTGAGCTCCTTGACTGGCCAATGGGAAACAGGTTGCCTTTTTACCTCTCACAGTAATGAATGCTGGGAAACATTAAGCTTTTCTTATTCCTCCTCCTCTTCCTTCGCCCCCCCCCCCCCCCCCCCCCAACCCCCATTGCTCTCTTTCTCCTCCCTCCCTCTGGAAGGCAGGAAGGTGAAGAATTTGGGGGCACATGGGGAAGAAGGACTGCAAGTTCAGAGAGAGAACTTGACCTGTACTGTATAAGCTGGCTGCAGAGCCATTTTTACAGAGCCCAGCTTTCTGACACCCAGAGGGAGATCCTCCAGGAAGGGTCAGGGACCTTTCCTCTAGCCTTCACCACCTTCCTTGAGCTTGTAGCCCAAGTAAGGCAGTTGCTGAGAAGGACCTGGGTCTTATCCTGCCTTAAACAAATGACTTAACTTCTCTGAAATTCTGTTTTTCTATCTGGAAAATAGAATCTTCAATAGCACAGAGCAGTTGTGAAGATTTTTAGCACGGCAGGTGCTCAGTTTCTCCTTTTCTGGTGGACTCTGTATAAACAATAGACTTCTTCAGGGTGGTTGGTCCCCCAAATTCATTTTTGAAATTTGAATTCGTTTTTTAGCCTGTCTCCCCAGTACGGGCTCTGTATGCAGCCCTGGAGCCCTGGGAATGTGGCTCCTTCAACCTCTCAAAGCTGTCCTGTGTCCCTGGGACCCTGGAAAGCTCCCCAAAAAACAGAGGCCCCCAGGGACCTTGGGTAGAAGCAGCTCTGGACAGACCGAATTCAAGGACATAACTGCCTCAGGGCCAGGAAAGGGCACAGCCTTCGAATGAGTTCCTCAGGGTCACAGAATTGCTGTATGACAGCACTGGCAGGGACCTCCAGAAGGCATGTATGCCAACCCCATTCTTCTTCCTCTCCTATTTTACAGCGGGGGAAACTGAGGCCCAGATTTGTTAAAAAGTGGGACTTGGTCAAGGATATGTTGTTAGTGCCAAGACGTACCTACCTGTTACCCAGCCCTGGATTAAGAAAAACTAGTATTATTGAGAACCTACTCTGTGTCAGGCTCAGTATCTGTATCCAAGAGGCATGCTATCATCATCGTTATCCCTGTTTTGCAAACGGGGAAACGAAGGCTGAGTAACTTGTACGAGGGCGTAGGATTTGAACTCAGGACTGGAACTGAAGATAGGCTTTTCCCATCGTGCCAAGTAGCCCCTAGGCTGGCCCAAAGGGGTGCTCAGACCAGAGACAAAGGGCACCCTCTCTCCCAACACATACCCATGCTGCTGAGGCTCTGTTGGTGGAGAAGTCCTTGGGAACCGCCCCGCCCCCCCAGCAGGTGGCCCCTGCCTCATACCTGTTGGATGCCTTCTTATTGGGCCCCTCCAGGTCATGCTTTCGGCCCAGGTAGCCCTCCATCTGCACGCTGTACCCGTGGTCCCGCTGGGCTGGCAGCGTTGTAGGTTCGTCACCCTCGCTCAGAGGCGTGTCCAGGACTTTATAGAGAGGCTCGGTGGTGGGCCTCTCATCCCCACTGGATTTCTCCTCCTGTGGCCCTGGAGGGGGTGGCGGCTGCAGGTCCTGAGGCCACTGCCTCTCTTCTTCCCCCTGCTCAGGGTCATATGGGAGGAGCACACCTTGCTGGGGGTTCAGACCCAGAGGTGGCTACTGGGCAGGATTGGGAAGTCTGAGGCCCCCTCCTGACCTTGCTTCCTTACTGCTGTGTGCCTCCTGGTTTTCCCTTGATTTGCTGAGCCACCTGGTCTGCTTCTCTTAGACCCCGCCCATGCCTCTGGTTCCATTCCCACTCCCTCACCTTTCAATATAGTGACAGGAGGTTCTTAGAATGAGCTGAGGGGCCTAGGTGATGATTTCACTGCTGGGGGTTTCCAATGCAGCTGGCAAAGCCCTGGATCACTGCTGGTTCCAGGCCCCCCACCCCTGCTTCAGCAGAGGTGCTCCGACTCCAACTGAGTTGTATATAGGCTCTGGCAAGATTGCATAAGAAAGGTGCTATTCAACTGGAGCGTTGAATGGGAACTCTGCTGGTACCTGCTCTGGCTAAGGCCCCAGAGCTAAGGGGTCAGGCCCTCAGTCCCCCTACCACCTTACAAAGGGAGAACCTAGATCCTCCCGGGTCAAGGTGCAGGACCAACTGGCCCTGCTCCCACCACTGGACAGGGATTTGTTGGGAGTAGGGCAGTGTTTCCTAACCCTGGTTGCCTTCTACAGTCCCCAACTTCAAAATACACCCTGGAGTGGGGTCAGCACATTGGTATTTCTGAATAAGCTTTTCATGCTCTCTAATGCTGAAGTGGAGAATCCCCAGGTTAGGAGCCATCGCCCCAGGGAAAAGCTGTGGCTTTTACCTCTCTGCACTTCCCTTTGTAGGGTGGGGTGCTCCTGCCCCTACCCAGCCCAACGAGGGGCCTCCATGCCCAGGAGAAGGGGAGCCGACCTATACCCCAGCCAACCTATACCAACGCAGAGGCATTGGTGATCTGCCTTTGTGCCCTGTTGCAGAAGAGGGGAGGATGGATGAGGGTAGCAGGGGAGGCAGCCAGCCTCTCCCTGCCAGGTAGGGCACAGAGGAGTGTGTGCCAAATGGGCACCAATGCAGGCAGCCTAGCTTGAGCCATCTGGCCAGGACCCTGTCTCCAAGGCCTGACTATTGGAGACCTCACAGCACCAGGTGGGAAGGGTCCTATGCCACGTCTGGATGCCTGAAGGACCAAGGACATCACCCAGGAGGATCAGAACCTCCCCACGCAGTAGAGACTGCCCCCTTTTCTACTCCCTACTTCTTGCCCCACAACTGAAGGTGGAGGCCTGGAGTAGCCAGAAAAGAGCAGAGACCCTGTGCTCCCCATTGTGGGTCCTTTAGACCACGGATCAAACCCGAAATAGAGAAATGGAGGATGAGAGAATGTGGACACTACACTGGATAGCAGATTGAAGGTTTAAACTGAAACAGACTGGGTAGGCTTTTCAGCAGATGGAAGTGACCAAGGATTGCCTGAGATGGTACGAAGGAATAGAAGGAGAGGCTCAATGGAGAGGTCTGAGGCAGTGATTGGAGGAAAGATAAAGCTGGTCATGTTTGTATTCCATCAAATTAGGACAGTCCAATAAACAGTTTTAAGTTGGCAGTCCAGTAAGATCTCATTTAAATAAAGGATAACATGACTGAAAAGTTTGAAAACCACTAACCTAGTCTACTGCCTTCAATCTACAAGGAAATCTATTCTCAGAGAGGTTAAGTGACTTACCCAAGGTCACACAGCTAACAGGTATCAAAAGAGCATGCACTCCAGAATTAGAAAACCTGAGTTTTTATCACATTGTTAGGTCTTTCATCTTTTCCTTAGAGCCCCTTGAGCGCTGTGACTGGTTCACACTCCTCTTTACACATCTGCAGTACTTGTATGTTCAAGTGTCTGCAGTGAGCTAGCACCAGCCACAGGGATTTAGAGGCCTCAAAGCACTGCCTGGGTCATCTAGCAGGGTAGAAGGGCAAAGTTGGCAGGGATGAGCCTGGGAGCCTGGGTTTGGGCTTTTTCTTTGGACTCAATCAAGCCAACCTCTGACTTGGGTATAAAGGTTGGGAGGCGGATTATTAATGCAGAAGGTAAAGCCTCTTTCCACCCCCTACCTCTCCATCTGGCTGCACTGCTCTCCTTCATCCTGGGCCAGGGTGTTCCCTGCACCTGCCATGGGGTGTCAGAGAAGACCCTCTGCCACGTTTGCCTCTCAGCCTCTACCCTCCTAGGACTGGTTTTACTAGGCACTGTCTACATATTCTTCCTATACTTACATTCTCTTAACATTTCTGCACTGTCCTCTGAAAAAAAAAAAAAAAAAAAAAAAAAAAGGCAGATTTTTCCAGGACTGCCTCCCAACTTAATCTCAACCTTTCTTCTGCTTCCTCCTAATGAGTGCCTGACCCACATCCCCTAGCAGGTACGTACAATTCAGAGGACCTGGCCTGTGTGATCAAAAGTTAAATGGCCAGGTCACAGGTTTGTTTTAGAAAATGGGAGTTTCCAATGTATGCAAACATTTCTTCTGTGCCCTTGACTATTCATGTGGAATAGACTGCCCTGAAGGCCAAGGCTGAGAAGGAGCTGAGGGTGAGGGTGAGGGGTAGAAGTGTCTGGCGGCTGCTGGCTGCCTCCCAGGCCCAGAGCTGGCAGTGCTACTCTTCTGGGCTAAGGAAGGAGCCACAGATGAGAAAGATGGGGCGTGGTTTTGGCCAGAGGGACCTTCCTTTCCCAGGCTCCAGGAGGAAATCTTCGTGCTGTCTTCTAAAAGTTGGGGAAGGGAGGGGAGGTGGTGACCGTCGTCCTGCTGCTGCCCCCCAAAACCGTGCCATACTTTCATATGGAGATTCTGCCTTGCCCTACAGGGGAGGGGCTGTGGCCCAGAGCTGGCTACTTGTGTGGCTGTAGGGAGAGGCAGGTTCTGCCGACGAAGGGCCCTGGAGAGATGGTCTAAGAGTCCCTTCTGTCCTCTGTGTTGTAAGGTGGAAGGCCTGCTGCTTCAGCCCTTAGATCACAAGGAAGATGCACAGATTATAGCTACAGTGCTGAGGGTGCCTAGCCTGGAAACACCACCCACTGGAGCTGGGGACACTCAAAGAGGGGGACTGGAGGAAATTCTAGGTGTCAGGCTGGAGCAGCTGGGGAGTCTAGACTTTAAGTGGAGGTGACAGCCTGCAGGAGAATGGGCCAAGGTGGGGGCTGGGATATAGGAGGGTGCTGCCTGTAGCATGGAGGTTTGGGGAACAGGTGGGTGAAGCAGGGGCATCTGAGAGGAGGGCGTGTGAGCCAGCTGCTGGGATCATGATGTCAGAGGAGGGCAGGGGGCAGGCAGCATTGGCTGCTGGTAGGGGACATCAGGGGAGGAAAGGCACAGGCAGGAGAGGCTTTTAGGATCTCTCAGGATTGCAGTCAAACGGAGAGGCCCCGGTTCCCGACTGGCAGGAAACAGCCACCTTTTCAGGGTCTTTTCAGCTTGACTTTTTAGCATATTGCCTTCCTAGGAAGCTGGCTTGGGTAGGGGAAGTAGGCAGAGCCTTGAGGGTCTTCTCCACAAAGGAGGCTCAAGAATGGGAGAAGAAGGGGGACAAGATGGGTACATTTCTGCTCTGGACTAAAGGAGATGGAGGCGTGCTTCCATGCCCGGCCGGGGGTGTAGAAGACAGCAGACAGACAACTAACACTCCAGTCCCTGGGAGAAAAATAACCTGGCCTGTGACCACAGGGTGTTTTGGAGTTTCTAGAAGATGCTCAGTGAGCCCAGATGTATTAACAAGCAAGGAAACGCAAGTGAGGGGGCTTGTCCCTAAAGGAGATACTGATAAGTGAGAACCAGGGTGTGAGGGTGCACCCAGGAAGAGGCCATTCCTCCTTGTGATGCGATCGTCTTGCCTGCTGATCTCACGGCAGGGACTCAGCCCAGAGTGTATACGCAGGGGTATCTAGGGAGAGATGCTCCAGGAAGGCTGGTTTGGGAGGGCTCTGGCAATGGGTGTTAGAATTCACATGGAGGATGCTTCATTTAAGAAGATGAAGGACTGTAGTGAGGGACAGACAAAAAATGAAGACTGGAAATAATCTACTAGGTGCCAGATGTTCCACCTACATTCTCTCTTCCAATCCTCACAGTCTGAGGCAAGTATCATCCCTATCCGATTTTACAGATTCGGAAAAGTGGGGTCAGGGAGGAGTAACTTGTTCAGCCGCACATCTAGTGAGCGAGGAGTTGAAGCAGAGCTGTCTGGTCCCTTCCTCCTACGGAATCCTGCTGCAGAAGGGGCGGGGTACTGTTGCTCCAGAGGAGAGCACCTACCAATGTGGTTCCTGCTCTACATTTGTAAGACGAGTCAGAAAACACCTGAACGGGCCAGAAGAGGGGCTTGGTGCTGGACGACACCTACTGCTGGATGCCTTAGGCAACCAAGTCGTGCTTCAACTGGGGTGGGGGGAAGCTGGCCACTTCTGCAGCCGAGAATTGCACTCTCCCCCAGTGTCTGATGTCTGGATGCTTGTCCTCTGGGTAAGGGGAGGGAAGGACTGTGGGCAGGCAGGTTGGGAAGACTGTTCAGAAGACAACTGTTTACAAGAGAAGAAAAAGATTGTTGAGTTGAGAGCAGCCAAAGAAATCAAGAGATGGGAAGTCAGGGCGAGCAGAGACAAATGCCTCCAGAGGGAAGGCAGGAGCAGCTGGGGTGGAGAGATGGGATGAGCCCTCAGTCCATCTGAGATGACAACTGGGAAACCAGGGAAGATGACAGGAGGAGCCACCAGGTGAAGTGAGGGGAAAGGAGAGGGGAGTGTGCAGGGCCCCCTCAAACAGGGAGGGGAGGACCTGGTCCACCGCCCTCGTGGATGGGAGGCTTCCTTGGGAGCGGTCTTCACCATTCCTACCACCGGCTCTTCCGGGCCTGCCCTGGAGAAGCTGGTGGCTCCTCCATCCTGCTGTGATTCGGAAAGACTAAAAAGAGTTAGAAGATGCCCCCCCCCCCTCCAGATCTTACACCCAGTGGTCAAGTTGGCAGCTTCAAACCCCTTTTCTGAGATGCCTCCAATGTTAACGGAGTTCCGTCCTGAGTCCATCAGTATCTGGGATGCTCTGAAACACAGCTTGGAAGGAAGAATGCAGAGGCAGCCTTTGGAGCAGCCAGGCCAGGAAGATCACATGTGGCCACAGCATGGAAAGCTGGGCACACCCAGTGGTGGACACAGGTCCAGAAAGAGCCTGGAGTATCAGGGTGCAGTGCCAGACTGTAGGCAGACCCCTCCCCACCGCCCCCCACACCCACTGATTCAGGCATCCTGGGGAGACAGGGCCACGCCCAGGTTTAGGGGAAAACAGAGACCTTTCCAGGTCCCTTCTGCTCATTAGGAACAAATAGGATTCGCACAGGCTGAAAAATGCCTGAAGCAGCAAGCAGTTCCTTTGGGCCTCACGGGGCGGGGAGAAAGGACTGGAACACTTGCTCAGGCAAGAAGAGACACAGCTGCTCCACACATCCCCACATCCCTTCCATCCAAGGACGTGGAGCCTGGCCTCTGGTTGCTGATTACAGCTTCAGGTTGCCTGCCAGGAGGGCTGTTCTGAGGAGAGCTTGGGGGGTGGGGGGTGGGGGTAAGGGCGACAGCTGCTGGAGCCAGCCAGGCACCTTCTGAAAGGTATGCCCACTCAGCTCCTGGGGCACGTCCCTCCCATTTCCAAGCGCTGGTTACTGCCCTCAAGCTACAGCAACCTCTGAAATTCTGGAAGGGAGAGGCGAGGGACCTAGACTCCCCACATTTACCCCTAATGAGATGCCCGTCCTCTCCCAGGCAGCCAGCTGCAGGCAGTCTTGGAAGGTCATGGTAAGAGTGACGTCTGTGAGCTGCACTTGGGTAAGAATCTTTCCTGACAACCTGATGAAGGGACCTGATAATGACCAGCACCCAGCAGTTGCTTTCCAGAGTAGCCTCAAGTTCCAGAGGCTGACAGGGCACGACCACATGGTGAACACTGAAGACTGCCTCTTTCTTGTTGTCACAGCCCTTCAGAGCACCAGTACCTCTCAGGGATGCCATTCACATTGTCACAGCTGTCCCGTTGGGAGAATTCCTCAAGCAGGCCCCAATTCCCACCCCAAAGCCAAGAACTGGATGCCATGCACAGAAGACATCCCAGCACTGTTGGCTGGGACCTTTAAGCCTGGAGTGATCTGAAATGACCTGGATCCTCTGCAGTACCATTTTCCCCCGTGAAATCAATCACAACCTTTCAACAATCAACACCTCCCTGCAGATGCACTGGGGATTCTGAGGCACCCAGGGCCTGGGAGATGAGAATGCTTAGCAAGAACCCCAGGCCCTTCCCACAGCCACCCCCAGGATGAAGGGACACATACAGGCAGGGGGTACTGGGGTGACAGTGCCAGGCACTGAGAGGAAGGGGAACGCTCAGCCTGCTGCCAGGCCCCCATCCAGTGCCCCGGGGCCATCTTCAGGGCATAGACTTTGGCAGGAGCTGAGGCCCAACCCTGCCTCTCTTTCCCAAGCCAAGGACAAAGGCAAATACCCCAGCCCTTTGCCTCTTCTTTCCCATCCAGCCTCATACCAGCTAGCACCTGACAAGCTAACAGGCTCCTTAGAATTAAGGATGGGACCAGAGGAAAGTGGGGAAACCCATCTCTCCCAGCCCCTCCCCTTATTTAAGTATATTGTTGATATACAGGAACGTTCTGGACTTTCTGCAATCCCAAAGAGGGCTTTATAAGGGTGAGGAGACCCAGGACAATTAGGTGGTTTGTATAAAATCATACAGGAAGGTTCTAGCAGCATTAAGGACTAGAACCCAATGTCCTGACTTCCACTCCAGAAGTTTTGGCTTTTGTGATACCTTATTTTTTTCTGCTTGGCCTCACGCACACACTTACATACTTACCTGTATGAAAGGACCAGATGTTTTTACCAGAACGTGCTCTGATGTGGAAAGGTGGTGAGGGAGGCAATCAATTGTACAATGATGTATTTGAGGAAAAGATGGACGTGGAATGCACTCCAGTCCGTGTGTGTATCTGCGTGTGCTTTTGCAAACACCTGGAAAGGGGGGGTACCGAGCTGGGGCCTGCAGGGTGGCCACCCGTGGTGCGTAGCAGGTGTCTGGTCCACTCCCATCTGTTCCCCCAAGCAGGAAGCCAGCATGCACTAGTGATGGGTTTCACATAAAGCAGCACCACATGGATCGATTCTACAGGGCACCCACACCAGACCACACACATGGGACAGCGTGAGAGCCACCCTAACCCAGGCCCGGCCGGGGAGAAGGCTCAGCACACTGCCAGCCCTTCCTGGGAGAGGCCAGTGGTTTCTGAAAAGGTGTCCCAGCCTGTGTGGGACCCATTTTCCTCTCTTCTCATATCAAAGACCGACTGGGTATCACACCCTCCCTTGGAGTTTTGTAGATCCTCATAAAACCCAACAAAGGGCTCAGAAAGGAGAAGCGGCAGGAAATTTGTTTCCATGAGGCCTCAGGCCTGGTATTCACTTGATTTGCCATCTGGATTCTTCCTGTAGCAAACACAGGCATCCTCCCATTTGACGGAGTGGCTGGCTCTTGGGAAGGGTCTCAGATGTGGGTTCGTTCCCACCTTCCAGAGATACTCAGGTCCAAGCAGGTTTTATTCCCCCAAACCCAGGGACATTCAGGTGTTGGATGGAGGCAGCTCTGACGCACACGTAATTACATTTGCACAGACGTACATGACACAGACAATGGAGTTGCTCAGGTGGCCACAAAGGAGCCCACAGACCGGGGACACCACTGCACGTAAAGACACACAGGGACGCACAGCCGAAGCACAGGAGGTGCCGGACAGTCCCAGCCCCAGTGTCCACAGTTCGGGCAGCCCTCAAGTTCTCTCTCCTTCCGGCGGGGGCTGTTTCAGGCAAAAGGGGCTGGGACCAAGTCCGCCAGAGATCCCACATGCGGTGATGGGAGCTTCAGAGGGCACTTCTGGGAAGGACCCTCCATTGGGAGCCCAGGAATGCCCTCTGCTGGACATGAAGGGCTGGTGCAGCTCAGAAAGGGACTCCGGCCAGGCTGGAGGCAGCAGAGGGAGCTCAGAGTGTGGAAGAGTGTGTGAGTGTGAGTGTGTGTGGCTCTCAGGGGTGTGAGAAGGGCTGACAGACCTGACAGGGATTGTGCACAGGAAATAATCACTGTATGTGCATTTTTCTGGGGTGGTGCACGTATCAGAAATTTCCACCTAGAATGCCAATTTCCCTTAAAGGTTCAGGCAAGCTTTACCGGGCAACTAGAGAGGTGGGGTGCATGCATTGGTGAGCCATGCAAGGCACGTGCCGAAGTCTTGTCTTCTTCTCCGCCGCTCCCCAGGGCATTTCTCCAAAACCTAGGTTACAGCCTTACCCGGCTCCCGGTACAGACACCCTGGGTCTTTTCAGCTTATGGACCTATTCCTTCCTGAAGACTTGTGCCCCAAGCCTCCAGCAGCTGGTTTGTCTTGGACCCTCCCAACACCTCCGTCAGCCAGGACTCTGATGCACCCTACTTTCCTACAAGTTTGGGGGACTGGCCCTGTGACCCAGAAGCCCTGGTGCTCTCCTTCAGTCCTGCACAGCTCCTTGAAGTCTGTTCCTGCTTCAGAGCCAGCTCCATATCCAAACTCACTGACTCACAGGCATCAGGCCTGGGAGCAGCAAAGGGAAGGAGGCTCTGTGTAGGAGGGAGGGATCTGCTAGAGGGTGGCTGTCCCCGCTCCACTGCCCTATATGTCTGTGGCTGGCGCAGGCGGGATCAGATGGTCTATTTGTGCATGTGAGAGAGAGAGAGAGAGAGAGAGTGTGTGTGTGTGTGTGTGTGTGTGTGTGCACATGTGCGTGTTCAGGGCCTACTGTGTGAAGGATGGACTGAGAGGGAAAATGGGAAAAAGAATGATGTGTAAAAATAAACCTTCCCTGGATAAACTGTTTCCCCTAATGTAGATGGTGATGTATTTATACAATAAAATTTATTAGACTAGATAATACCAAACTAATAGAGTCATATGAGTGGGCGGGCATGTCAGTTTCTTCTGGGTTGAAGGAAGGAGGCCAATTATTCTAGAGATTAAGGAAACCTAAGTTAAAAAGGAAGACTGATCTGAAGGAGGAGTCTGGAAGGCTGGGTGGTGTGCGCCTGTCCTCGCCTTCTGCCTCGGCTGAGCCTAGTAGGGATGAGCAGGTTCTGGCAGCAATGACTCCCAGGAACCAGACAAACCAGACAGGAAACTGACCGGGGATGTCCTCTCGGTGGCTGCGCGATGCGGACCTCGGGGAGCCTCCCCTGCTGTCTCGCCTTCCTCCTCTTGAGGCCTAGAGAGGACACAGCCCCTCTTTAGAAACCACCTCCCTGAGGCCGATGCCTACCCCCAAGGCACACACATCAGCTATCTCCTGGTCCAGGCCTCCTGGCAACAGGCACTTAGCAAGGAGCTGCTTAATCTGAAGAGTTATGGCAGATACTTCAGAAATGGACATGGTCGTGCACAAAATGGCCTCTCAGGCACGTGTGCAGGTGGTGCCCAGAGCAGGGGAGGTGATTCTTCAGCAGCCACTGCTCTCTACCCATTTCTGCCTGTACCCCTAGATTCGAGGGAAACAAAAGCTCCTCTCTGCCTTTAAGCTACAGACACTCCAGATTTCTCTGGCTAGTGGCCCAGGTGTGAGAGGTCACATGTGCACTGTTAAAACATCAGGGGGCCTGTTTCTGATTAAAAAAGTACCCTCCCTCTCCCTTCCCATCCATCCTCCTTGGCAGAATGCTCCTGCTGGGTCTACCGCCTGGCCCTCGCCATACTTACCCAGGCTCCTCCTCAGGTCTCTCTGGGGTCTGGCGTTCTTTTAGCTCAAGCTAGGGGAAGAAAAAGGCCCAGAGTATCAGAGCAGTCACAGAGAAGAGCTTGCCGTTAGGCCAACTTTCTCTACAGATGGCTCCCAATACACCTGGTGTTTGTTCCTTTTGAAAATACTTACCCCTTTTGCCTTTCACATTCAAAAGTACTTTCTACCTCTCCCATTTCCTTCCCACTCTCCCCCTTGCCAAGCCTCTTACACTGTCCATGGGTGCCTAATAATGGGCTCAGAGTTCTTGACTTGAGATAACCACCTCCCCCCCAGGGGTGGCTGCTGAGAGCCTCCCAGCGCCCGTTCCCAGCTCACCGTAGTGGGCTTCTCCAGGGCCGCAAAGCGCTCCGCCCAGCTGGCTGTGGATTTCTCAAAGGCTTCATGCCTCTTGATAAGCTTTTCCACACTATCCACCGTGTGTCCAAAGTCCCGGCTGGCCAGGTAGGGCTCCTGGGCGATCAACCACGCTTCGGCCACAGAGGCGTCCCTCGAGAACTGGCACACTTCCAGTACTGCCACGGGGAACAAGCCACAGATACCCCCACAAGGCCCAGGGGCCTGTTAGCACCCAATGGGGGGCTGCTCAGCAGACAGAGAGCTAGCGGTCAGGCAGGAGGCCCGCACGGGTGCCGGTGAATTACGCGGACACCCTGCTCCGTGGTGACCTGCGCCAGAAACCACTCTATCCCCACGCCACACCAGGCCCCTTCCTCATCTCTACCCAGAGTTACATTTGAAAAACACGTTAATCAGAACTCGAATTTGAAAACAAAATGTAATTTAGAGGTCTCCTCTTCAGGAGCAGCCTTTTGCCCTGAACACCCTCTCTTCCCAGCCCGCGGCTATCTCACATAATCATGCACAAGCAGCCATGGGCCCTTGTAGGCCTTCCTGGCTTGTGCGTGCCTCCTCCCTGAGTGGCAGGGTTTTCCACCTCTCCTGTCGCCAGCTGAGGAGGACAGAGCTCTTTCTGTGCCTGACACGCCTCAGATCAAACATGCAGGAAGCTCTAGAGCCTTACCCCGTGACCACCCCCCACCCCCAGATTACAGCTCTACAGGGACACCAGCCTGGGACGAGGCGGCAGCACCTTCCCAGCTCAGGTTCTACCCAGACCTGGGCGAGCCCGAGGGTGAGCAGGGAGAAGGCATGCTGGCGAGTGAGAGGTGGGCTTCCAGCAGCCTGTCCACACAGGTCTGTGTGGACCCCAGAACCTTGCAGATGAGTGGTGCTGCAGGGGGCGGGGGCTCATCTCCAGGCAGTGAAAGTCACCCCTCTGTGCCCCTACCTCAGCAGGCATCTGCACCCCCTCCCCCGCAGGTTCTGGGTCCCAGAGGTACTCACACATGCGGAGCCGCTCCCAGCGGGCCTCCCACCTCTCGTTCATCTCCTTCCTCCTGTAGAGCACCTGCTTCAGTTTCTCGCTGATCTGGGGGAAGGAAGGGAGAATCACTCAGGCTTTGGGAAACCTTTCCCCTGTCTGGGATGGTATGCAAATGGATCCTGCAAAGCATGCTGGGTTTGGTCACATGGATCTGGCTTCAAGTCTGGCCCTGCCACGTGCCAGCTGTGCAACCCTGGGCAAGTTACTTAACCTCTCTGAGGCACATGTGCCTCACCCTAGGAAATGGGTGTTGCCAATCCCACATGTGTGCATGTCATGGTTGGTTAGGCGGGTTGTGAGACTGCTCTCCACTGCTAAGCTGCCAACCTTGGATGGGTTTGGTGAGGCTCTAATCCCTGGGCCTGCACACAGCCCTGATGCTCCATGAGTGAAAGAAAGAGGAGTCTCCTCAGAGAAACCATGGCCCCCAGCACCTTCCCCAGGAAGCTGTCTGGCCCAGCAAGAGTGAGGGCAAGGACACGGAGGGGCTCATCTTCACCCCACTGTCCTTCTCACCTCCTCCGAGGCCTGGTGCTGCCTCTGCAGCAGGGACTCGCCCAGCTCCAGGCAGGCGCTAAAGTTCTTGCTCCGGGTTTCAATCTCTGCCTTGATGCCCTGGTGATACTTCATGAGCAGCTCCACCGAGGAGACGTCCCTGGGGAAGGGGGTAGGGTCAGGAATCGAGGAGGGAGTTTGGGGGAAGAAGGAAACTCTGGGTGACTCTGGCCTGCCTGATGCCAAGTCCTGACTGGAGAGGGCCACCCCCTGCCTGCCTGAGAGTCTGAACACACTTCCTCCTCTCTCTCTGGGCAGCCTAGCCCCAGCAGGAACACTGATGCCCTGGTGTCTGCCGTTGGTCAGTTGGCATGGGATAGGCGGGGGATTTGGGAACCCCCAAAGAAGCCTGAGAACATTATTTGACAACAAAAAGGAATAAAGTACCGACACATCCTACAACATGGATGAACCTTAGAAAGATTGTGCCAGGTGAAAGAAGCCAATCATGAAAGACCACATAATGTAGAATTCCTTTTCTATGAGCAGTCTAGTATAGGCAAATCTAGAGAGACAGAAAGCAGATTCGTGGTCGCCAGGGGCTGGGGGAGGAGGAAATCATGGGGTGATGACTGCCAAAGAGTACAGGGTCTCTTTTAGGGGTGATGAAAATCTTCTAAACTTGGATTGTAGTGATGGTTGCAAAAAAACCCCCTGGATGGGGCACTTTAAAAGGCTGAATTATACGGTATGTGAGTTACTCCAGGGTAACAATGTTAAATATAAAGGCTTGGCCATCAGGATGGGCACCCTAGGACACAGGGACAGAGGTGGGCTGGTGACCATTGCCTTTCATGGACAATGAGCTCCTTCCTGAGCTCCCCAGCCCAGCACTGGGGGGAAGAGTGCACAGTCTCGGACCTGCCCAGCTTCGGGTACGTGAAGTGCTTTTTTTCACTGACAGCTGTGGTCCTCGCCCTGCCGTCAGATCTGAATGGCAGAGGTCCTCCTCGCCACTCTCAGGGCTCCCTTCACTCTGAAGTGCTTGGTCCCCCCCACTAGAAGCTGAGCCACTCAGTTTCTGCCCAGGCCCAGCCTCAGGTGCCCCCACAGTCCAAGACTGTCTCTCCAAGGAGGAGTAGTGCCCCGAGGGCAGCACACTGGTCCGCCAGCCTCTGGGACCAAGTGGCTGAGGAGAGGGGCTGCCTTGAGGACGTCCCCCTTACCTGGGCCTCTCCTGGGTCTCAATCTGCCGGATGATGCCCTCCATCCAGGAGAGGAGGTCTCGGACCATGCTCAAGAAGCGGAATTTGTCTGCCGTGTCCACCAGCTGGGTACGGCGTCCCGCACAGGCGTCGAGCAGTGCTTGCCACGCAGCAGACACCTCCTGCTCCTTGTTCTGGATGGCATCTGCTTTTTCCCCAGCGTATGCTGTCTGCAGGCGGGTGGCCACGTCCTGGAACTGCTGTACCTGTGGTCGGGCGAAATTGGACGTTGTTCTCCAGAAAGACGTGTCTTGGGCCTCTGATGGGCAAGGGCAAGGGATCTGTCTCCTCCTGGTCTCCCTCCCCAGGGCTCTTCTAGAAGGCAAGATCTTCAGCCTCCCACCAACACTGGGGGAAAAGGCACCTTGTTTTGGCCTCTATGGACCCATGCCATCCCTGGGGCTTTGAGGAGGATACAGGAGTGGAAGGGACCCTATGCCCTTTGATCTCCCTAGAATTAATGGGAGTAACTATGTGCCAGGCACTGTTCTAAACATTTTATTTATTACTTTCTTAATCTTTACAACCATCTCATGAAAGAGGTACTATTGTGATCCCTGGTTTCGAGACGAGGAAACTGAGGCACAGGGAGGCTTGGTGACTGGCCTGAGGTCATTCACACTAGAAGAGGGGTGCAGACTGGGGGTATGCTCCTGAGTTCCTGTTCTTAACCACTCAGCATGCTGCCTCTCTGAGGAAGGGGCTGTACCGGACCCCCTGTCTGAGGCCAGTCCCAGCACAATGAAGCCTTATTCCTGAGACTTCAGCAGGCTGTGCCCACCTCAGGGGCTCTGGCATCCACAAGGCACAAGAGCCTCATGACAGACCCCATCTCCAGCTGGACAAATTCCTGGGAGGTCCTCTCTTGGGTGAACCAGGGCCCAACCTGCCTTGGCATCCCATCCCTGAACCCTGATGGGTGGGTGCAGGATTCCATAGCTAGCCTCTCTCCCAGTCTCTCTGGAAGGCTGCTGAGGCCCTGGCATTAAGATCCTTTGCTCTCACCCTTTCAATCACATCAAGTTCTGTGGAGCCCTATGGACCTTCAGAGGTGCCTTGGAGGCCTTCCAGTGATGGGAAGAGGGGGGTCTAAGCAGATCTTGGGGTCCCTCCAGCTCCCATAGAGAAAGACCAAACAGCCTGGTGGCTGAGGGCATGGTGTCTACAGCCAGACTGCCAGGATCTGAATCTTGGCTCCACTGTTGATCTATGTGTTCCCAGCCAACTTGTTCACTCTCTCTATGCCTTGCTTTCCTCATCTATAAAATGCAGATAATGTTAGAAGCTACTTCAGGGGGTGGCAATGAGGATTCAGTGCCTAAATAGATTGCTTATACCCATACTGGTGCTAGAAAAGGAACATACATATATGCTCGCTCGTAACACTGTTATACGACCAGAGAAAGAACATTTTAAGGTATGTTTTGCGTTGGGCTTTTCTGAAGATTCAGTTTGAAGAACTACTTCTGAAGCTAAGGAATGTCTGAAAGCCGCAGCTCCCTGCCTTTTTGCCCCGAGCTGTTGCCTTTCTTAGGAGGTGAAATTTCCTGGTGTCCATTCTAGAGGTTTCACCTCTAGAAGCCAGAGAGGCCTCGACGCCCCCGGGGGCCTGGTCATGGGGAAGATGTGAAAGGCAGGTCCCTGGAGCCTGCAGGTGGGCAGCAAGGGACAGAAGGCACCTGCAAGCCCAGCATCTGCAGCTCCCGCTCAAAGGCAGTGTGCACCCGGTGGAAAGACTCGGCAGTGCTGGCGTCCAGCCCCACATCCTCGGGCAGCTCACGGTGCTTCTCATCGATGAGGCCCAGGATCTCGGCGCCCGTGTAGAAGTAGCGGTGCAGGTCATGGGAGGCGGCCAGCAGCTGCATGCGCGTGTCGATGAGCTCTAGCAGGTCCGCCCACATCTCGTTCAGCCCATCCTTCCACTCGGCGATGGTGGCCGCTTCGCTATGGCCTGCGTCGATGAGCCGCTCGATGATGATGTTCACGTTGTCCACCCGTTCCTGCCCAATCGCCCCGGTCTCCCGGGCAAAGTCCCGGAACTTGTCCCGGAGGAGCTGGACACGGGGTAAACAGAAACGTGGTTATGGGGCTCAGGGGTGGGGTGGTGTCATCACCCCAGCTGCAGACTTTCTTGAGTGGCAGCCAGAGCACCTGGAGCCACAGTCCCACACCTGCCCAGGGCAGCCTGAGTCCACAGTGGTGTCTGCATCTCCGGGTAGCAGTGTGTGCGCGTGCGCGTGTGCGCCCGGAGTGACCGCTCCTGCAACTATGGCATTCGAGGAAGACAGAGAAAGCAGTTGTGAGTACTCACAGTGACATGGTCAAAGTCTTGCCCCATTTCAAGGGAAGAGGCCATCCGCTCCTTTTCCGTAATCCACTGCTCCAAGTCATCCGCCTCCCTCTTCAGCTGGAACAGGTGGTACATGTTCTCCAGCTTCCGCCTGCGCTCCTCCGCCATGTCCTTCAGCCCTGCATACTGCTTGTCCACCTGCCCCTGAAGCCGGATGATCTGTTCCCTGGAATCCAAAACAAGAAAGCACTCAGAGATGGAGGCAGAGAGCCCAGAGCAGCTAGTGCAGGGGAGCTGATGTACTCCTCCCACCTGTGGCAGGGATACATGGGGAGGGAAGGCAGGAGAAATGACAGCAGCTTTCCCTGGGGAAGTGCCGGGGAGAAAAAAAGAACCATCCCTTAGACCAGAATGCCTCAAGGTGCCTCCCACCATTATCCATCACCCAGGGAAGCTTAGAGAGACAAAAAAGAAGCCCCTCCATATTCCTCCAAGGAGGCTGAAGGAGCAGCACTGTGAGCGGGCTCCAGCACCAGCAGGGAGGGGCCTGTGGTCCCAAGCGCTCAATCCCTGGGGCTCCCCTGAGAGATGCTGCGGTGGATGCTGAAACCCCACAGCGGTGTATGCCCTGTGGGCAGCCGAGGACAGGGCTGAGCCCGGGGTGGGAGGTGCAGCCTGAGGTGTGCAACCCAGTGGGCCCCCATCTGTGCAGAACCAACTAGATGGGTGTCGGTTTTCTACCTTCATGCCCACACAATGATTTTGCTGAGACACTGTGAGATCCTGAAGTATCCTCTGGACCATAAAGAGAAAAGCGAAGTTACTCTTCAGTGTCTCTTAGCATAATCTAACTCTACGAAAGATTAGGTCTCTTGGTTCACCAAGAGGGGAGTTTTGCTATTGCATTTTCTGATCTTTTTGCAAATCAGGCTTTAGTTGGCCCCGTTTGAAGTTACTCACACAAAACCGAAACATGAAATGGAATTGGGCCAATCAGCAGTTTTCTCAAACCCACAGTTTCCATGAAAACTGTTGCTATTTTCCCCAAAACTGTTGCTATTTTCCCACTTGGACCCGCAGGGATCCCGGTTGGTGGGGCCCCGGCCAAGTCGCTCTTAGTGCACACGCACCCCTCAGGGTGGCCTGCGGACAGCAGGCTCTGGGCCCTGGAGGCCAGCTGCTTGATGTTCCTCCCGTACTCCTCCACCGTGTGTTGCTGCCTCAGATGCCGCTTCAGCATCACGATGGCGCCCTCTTCATCCTAGGAGGCAGAGGCTGTCAGGGCACCTGCTCAGGGAGGTGCTCGAGACTGGGGAGGGGAGGGGGGGTAGCCAGGCTCACGGGACCCCCCCTACCCCCCCCCCAAAGAAAACTGTGCATGATTCCTTCCTGTGATTCCTTTCCCACGACATCCTACCTTCCTCTTAGTTCTTTTCTGACTCCTACCCTCCCAGGCCCAGCTCCACCCTTCTGACCCCAGGAGAACTTCCTTAGAGATCCCGCACACCTCATCTCCCATCCCTCCCGTGGCAGTCCATCAGTACAGAATCCATGGCATGAGAAAGGTGAGGAAATCTTGGGTTAGGTCAAATCTAAGTTGGCAGACAGGGCACCTGACTGCAGTGTGTATGCTGTAGCGGGTATCCTCACACACCCGGAGGTACCAGGTGTGACTGCCCCCCACTGCCCCAGCCTGACCCCCCCAGCCTGGGCCGACCTTCGGGGTCTCGTCGGAGATGATGTAGAGTTCCTGCTCACTGATCCAGGCCTCAGCCTCGCCTGCGTCCAGGTAGTACTGCTGTGCCTCGCTGGCGTCCCGCAGGCGCTGCAGCCTCCCGGCTGCTGCCTCCCGCAGGGTGTCCCACAAGCCCTGCAGGCGCCCCAAGCGCTCCTCGATGTCCTGGCAGTCGACCTCCGCCACCTCCACCAGCCGCTGCCCTCTCTGCAGCACGTCCTCCACCCGTGGCGCATGGCCCAGGATCTCATTCTGCAGGGTCTGTGGGCGGAGGGGAAGGGCTCAGAGGCGGGGCTCTCCCGCCACAAAGGGGGGCCAGGCTTGCACTCTGGCACCTTTGCGGGCGGGCTCCTGCACAGAAAAGCTAGTGCCGAGCAGGTGGTGGCCGTAAAAACTGCCCCTGACCACGTGCCAGGCACGGCGCTAGGCACCACCCAGCACCCTCCGCCCGCGGTCAGAGAGGAGCACGGAGGGCAGTGAGGAGCCGCTAGGTGACATGTGGGCAAAGAGTGGCAGCGCGGCATTTGAACGTGGCCCTCTCTGCTCCCTGTGCTTCCTGTGTCTCAGCAGAGCTTGCTTCTTAGCTGTACTTGTTGGAGGAAAGGAAAATAATTTTTAAATGGCCTTGATATCTTATTTTAGCATCTCTGGCTCCATGTACAACAGTTGACAGTTATTCCTTGTTCAGATTTTAGGATTTGGGCTCCCCGCCTCCCCATTTCCATGCCTCAAATCTTTTGTGAACTTTGTATTATTTCCTGTTTAAGCATTTAGCCACCAAAATAGCATTCTCCTCTCACTCTGGTGTCTAGATCACCTTTTTCCTCAGGGGGCCATGACCCACGTGGGACTTCCTTTCTGGGTCCTAGAGCCCCAAGCCTACTTGTTTCTTGTGTGTGGGCTCTTGGCTCCTTACACCTCCTCTCCTCCCTTTGTACAATTTGCCTGTGGCCTTTAAAACCACCCGGAGGGTGGGGGCAAGAGCTGTACACACAAGGAGTGCAGTGACTGTCAGCATTTAAAATCTACAGACCCAGCACTATCCACAAGTCACCCAGCTTGCTGAAATGCCTTTTTACCCTTTCGACCCAAAATCTCAATTCTGACAATTTTTTGTGGTCTAATTGAATTCAAACAACCCATGGTGTCAGCTCCGTGTGCCTCTTTACTATTCCTGAGATCTTACGACCTCTGCAAGGGATCCTACAAGGTATTTCGCTCCCTCTTTTTAAGCAATTCCTTTATTGGCTCCCATGCAGTGTGCTCACTTATGATGTATTCTTCGTACCTCACGTGACCAACATGTATTTATTATTTCCTGGGTACAAGGCCTTGTTCTAGGTTCTAGGGACAGCCTGGGAACAAGATAAATAAAACCCCTGCCCTCATAAAGCTTACGCTGTTGTAGAGGGAATAGAAGGTGAGCATGCAAATAAGTGAATAAATGTGGACAATGGGTACCATGAGGAAAATACTGCAATGAGATGAAGAATGTCTACTGATGCGTGCTGACGGTTACCTGAGCTCGGGGTGTCAGAAAGGGCCTTCCTGAGGAGATGGCATGAGTTACGAGAAGGAGGCAACCTCACAAAGACTTGGGGCGTGAGTGTTGCCGGCAAGACGGAAGAGTGAGCATGAAGTCCCTGGGGTGGAAGCAAGGCCTGCACTATCTGTAGGCCAGAGACAGGGCCAGGAAAGCTACAATACTGTGATGAGGAGGGCCAAAGTGATGAGAGGTGACTTTAGAGGAAGGCAGGGGCCAGATCAGGTGGGACAGTGGTTCTTAACCCTGGTTGCACATTGAATAATCTGGGAAGACATACAGAGTCAGGGCCCTATCCCCAGAGACCTTAATTAATTTATCTGACACAGGAACTGGGCATTCTTAGGTTTCAAATTTCCCTCAGGTGATTCTCATGTGCAGCCAAAGTTGAGAACCATTCATACCTTGCAGGATTTGTTCTAGTTGCAATGGACAGCCATTAGAGCAGTGGTTCTCAAGGTGGGATCCCAGACCCATGGCATCATTATCACCCAGGATCTTGATAGATATGCAAATTATGAGGCTCTACTCCCAGAGTCTGAATCAGTAGACCTGAGGTGGATCCCAGTCAACTGTGTTTTAACAAGCCCTCTAGGGGAGTCTGATGCACACTGAACTTTGAGAACCACTGCAATACAGGGAGTGATGAAAGGAGATTTAAACCTTAGCTAGTCTAAAGTCGTCTTTACTAGGGCAGCCATGATCTCCCAGGAGACTACCTTTCCCTTCTTGATTAGGGGAACCCCATCCATATTTGTCTTGCTCTTTTCCTGAAATAGCAACCTTCATCCAGGGGAGTTCAGAGTCTTTTGGCAATAACACCAAGGTTAGACAGAGTCAAAATCTTTAGTGTTGCAGGGAGTGATGTTGGCTCATTTTACAGTTGAGGAAACTGAGGCCCCAAGAATACACTCTTCTGTCAGTGTCCTTCTTTTAAATGGAGGTTGTGACGTTAATTGAATCCCCACCTACTACTTTCTGGCCCAAGTCCCTCCCTGTGCCCACTGGAGGCTTTATGACTAGGTTGTGTCAACTGGAAGCAAAGGGTCTGAGAGTTTGAATATAAATCAGACCCCTGCACAGCAGCTGGGCTCTGTGAGGAGATGTCAGCTGCTATTGTTTTGAGGAAGTACTATCTGTCCTGACCTTTCTTCCCCAAGGAGCTGCAATACTGACTGGCATTCTAGGACACACTGCTCTTCTCTGGGGTAAGTTCCCAGGCTCTCATTGCTCTTGGCTGTGCCTGCCCCCACTCCCTGACCCAGAGAGGAGACCGGGCAGCAGGGGCAACTCTCTGCCCAAGAGTTCGGTCTGTGGCCAGCCCATCTGGACACAGAGACACCCTGAGCCCATGCAGCTGTATCTTCTTCGAAGATACAAGAGCATACTTGTATTCCTGATATAGGAGGAAATATGGCATCTGCTCACTTCCAGGAGTCTCACCAGGGCCACAGAAGTAACTAGGGTCATCAGGCTTAAGAAAGAGCAGAACAGCAAGTGGATGTTGTTCCAAAGGTTCAGATACCAAGTTTAGTGGCTTCCTAATGGGGCTTGAGCCCCACAAATATTCTCATGTGTTGGGAGAAATGGGTCCTACTTACCCTGAGGGCCAGGCTCAGCCCTGGAAGAGGGGCAAATCATTATTGAGAAAGAAATCAGGAGCTATGGGCTTCCTTTCAGGGAGGCCATGGGATACAGAAGCCTTAAAGCACAATAAACCCTGGGCCAGGGCTTCTGGGTCCTGCACTCATGTATGCTCTGATGGGTCTAAATGCCCCCAAATCCTTAAACATCTGGACATCCCCTGACCAGCCCGGCTCTGCTATGGACTTCCCAGAATTCTCTCTGCCATCACCAAAGCTTCTCTTTTTATGGGGTCTGTGAGCCTCATCGCTACCAACAAGAATAATAATCTGCTGTTGCTGGCTTTCTGCATGTCAAGGCTGGGAGTTCCTCCCTGGGAAGGGCAGGGGCAGGGAGGAGGTGGTGGGTGGTGGGAGGTGGGGGTGGGGGACACTAACCAGGTGAAGCAGGACTCACCTGATTCTTCTTCATGAACAGCTGTACAGTTTGCAGATTCGTGCCATAGTCAGCTGACTGGGCCAGAGGCAGCCTTTCTTCCACCCACAGCTGTAGAGACCAGAAGGCAGGGGCAGCTGATGATGGTCATGGTCAACTTTTCCCCACACACGCACCTGGGTCAGACAGAGCTCTTTCCTGCTGTGTCTTCCCGGTTCTTCCCAACACCCCATGAGGATTTTGCCCCCATTTTATAGATGGGGACAGTTTGATATTATGAGGTTCCAAATGACTTGCTCCTGGTCACACACGGGGCAGGTAACATAGCTGGATTTGAACCCAAGTCTGTCTGCCCCGAAGTCCAGAACTGAGTTACCATTCAAAAAGCATTGGTCGAAGGCCTGGGTGGCTCAGTCAGTTAAGCATCCAACTCTTGATCTCAGCTCAGGTCACGATCTCACGGCTTGTGGGATCGAGTCCTGCATTGGGCCCTGTGCTGACAGTATGGAGCCTGCTTGGGATTCTCTCTCTGTCCCTTCCCCTCATGCTCTCTCTCTCAAAAATAAACATTAAAAAAAAACCTTAAAAAAAAAGCACTGGTTTTACTATCATATTTAATGCAATAATCACATTGGCTTTCTGAGATAAGGAGATGAGGGGACAAGAAATCTTGAAAAACTGCCTAGGGCTGCAGCCAGCCATCCTGCCTCTAGGGGGGGTCTGTACCCACTCACCGTCTCATCCTCTAAGTCCCGGCTGATCTGCAGCTTGGCTCGGGATGACTCCAGCTGCTTCTTCCTCCTCTCCAGGGGCTCCAGGAGGTCCAGGAACCGCTTCTCGATGCTCAGGTCTGTGTCTTCTGCCTCCTCTCCCAGTGAGGGCACCTGGGCAAGCAGCTCCCCCAGCTCCTCCTTCCGCACATTCACTTGGTCCTCCACACGCTGGGGCATAAGGGGACAGTGTCAGTACCAACCTTGGCACCTGGATAGCCCCTCATCCTCATCATCATCCGTATCCCGTTCATCTTTAAAGGCCCCACCTCCCCCAGGAAGTCTCTCTGGGTGCCCCCATTCATCCTTCCTGCCTCACAAGCACCTGTCCTATACTTGTGGTGCATGCTTTTATTAACCCCGGATCCCTGTCTTCACTACAAAGGGGTAGGAGATGGGTTATGAACCAGGAGACATTTTTGCTTGATAAAGGCAAGCCCACCTAAGAGGAACAGGAATACTTACTTTCAGGTTGCACATTTGCTTCCTAAGATCTCCTATTCCAACACTCCCAGTCTACAACCCACTCACGTGCCTTCAGCTTAGCCAGCATCCGGTTGACACTGGTCAGGTCCTTGCCAGGGTCATCAGACCGCAGCTGGTCCTCCATGGCACTGATCCATTTGTTGAGGTCAGCGTGGGTCTGTGAGCGCAGGTAGGAGTTCCTGGCAGCTGAGAGGTGCTGGGTCCTCTCCTGTGTGGTGGCCTGAAGTTCATCCCAGAGCCGGTGCAAATCTTCCAGCCTCTGGGACACCAGGGCCAAATAATGAGGCTTCTCCTCCATCAGCTGCTTTCCTTCCTGTGGGGGAAACAGGAGGGCTCACCCTCTGAGGCCAGGCAGCCTCGGAACAGCCCTGCTCCAAGTGGTTGCCAGGGGTTAACTGAGGTCAGGGAGGCAAAGAATCTGCCTAGAACTCAGGTGAGGCTCATCTCAAAGACTGCACCCCCCCCCCCACCCCGCCCCGAGTTATTTTCAGGAGAAGGTGTGACAGGCAGGGGTATGTCTGGGGCAAAGGACTCAGGGAGATTGTAGTATGGGGAGTTGCAGACCCGGATCAACTGATGCTAAATTATTTTTTAATTAAAAAAGATTCAAGATCCATCCAGGTACAAGCAGCATGGAAAGGACTCTACCCTCTCTTGATGGTTTTCCCAGAGGCTATGCACTATGAACCTTTGTGATATGTTTTAGTTACTGAGTGTGTCTTACCTGGTTTTCACCTGAATAAATGTACCCTTTTAGGTGAGTACAGTATAATATGACATAGGCCTAGAAATAGATGTTGCTAATAATAGCCAATAGTTACTGTATGCCCAGTAAGTGCTAAGGGCTATTCTAAGTGCTTTAATGCTCACCATCCCTTGGCTAGGTATTGTTATTACCCTCATTTTTCAGATGAAGAAACTGAGGCCCAGAGAGGTTGAGGAGTTGGACAGTCTGGCTTGGAGCCTGCACCTTCAACCACCATGGCTTCTTCCTACTTTTTCCTGGACAGCCACAGTAGGGAGGAGTAAATGCAACTGATTCTCAGATCTACCACCAGCTACATTTTGACTTGGGTCCTTGGGCAAGCTTGTTATAGGGGGGACCCCTGGCTCCCCATCTATGAGGGGTTGTCCTGCCCAACCAAATAATGAGGGTCAATGGTCCCCTGAGCCACTCTACTCATCTCATATACTCCTTTGCCCTTGGGAGGGACAGTGCTGGTGTCCTGGTGAGAATAATGGAAGGCAAACAGAGATAACTGGTGTCCTGGCACTAGATGCTGAGGCACCAACTCAGGTTTTCTCACTGTCCTGGACTGTCTCTAGACTCAGGCCACCCAGAGGAGGCACCAATTCTGACCAGACCCTACAAGGCTGGATATACCAGGAGCTCTGAAGGTTTGGCTACTATTTAGAGAAGTTTTTCACTTCCAGGTTCTATACCATCCAGTAAGCTTCAGATAGTGTCTATGCCCTGAGTGAAGCTTATTCAGGTAAGCACATCTGAGCAGAGAGCCCCCCACCACTCACCATTTGCTTTACTTACTGCATCAATGCTATCTAACCATCCTTGGTGGGAAGCCAGGTCTGCCACAAAGGCCTGGTGCTTCAGCCACTTGTTTTGAAGGTTTCTCACTTCATCATAGGAGACATCCTGAGATGTTAGCAGCTTGTCATTGATCCAGAGAGTGAGCTGTGGACAGAAAGCAGGAGTCCAACAATCTCTGAGTGTACCTCTTTGGCCAGGGGCTCAGGGCAGGTCCTGATCTCCACCTCTGGCTGCAGAAGAAGGCCAAGGAGAGGAAGTAGGAATACAGCAGAGTACTACTCTCCAAAGCTCTTGGTTCCTAACTCCCAGCACAGGCAACTTAACCTGTGTTGTCTCAGGGTTAAAACATAAGCACCTGAGTGTCTTCCCTAGTAGACTGTGTGCAGTATGACTCCAGGGATATCTATGCTTCTCTCCATATTTCCAGGACCTAGGACAGGGCCTGGCCTATTACAGGAACTCAGTGAGTGTTTACTGGATGGACAGATAAATCCATCCTTTGGCAGTAGGGTGAGAAATCACTAATAAACACAGAGAAAATGTTATCTGAGGAAGAAGTCAAGGGCAGATCCTATACTTAACAATGAGGGAAGAACTGTGATAAGCATCCAATGTTTCCAAGATGTCCTGGCAGCATACTAAGCCTGGTTGGTGCCAAGGGCAGAGGTAGATGAAAACAAAGTTGTTTGGGCAGGGTGGAAAGGGGTATGAGGATGGGAGCAAAAAAGAAGTCAGAGAAAGCACCATTCCACACAGAAGTACTGCCCATGGAGGGACTCAGGAGTATGGCTTACACCAGGCTGAGCAAGGACCTCTGAGTCAGTTTTCCAAATGGGAGGTTTGTTGAAAATGCTGTTCTCTCTCTCTCACCCCTTAAGGTTCTGATTCATCTGGGCCTCAGTGGGGCTCAGGACTTTGCATTTAATGAGGGCCAGGACTGGCTCCATCATTTGCAGGGCCCACTGCAAAATGGAAATGCTCAAAATTATTAAGAATTTCAAGATGGCAACCACAGACCATTAAATCAAGCATGGGGCCCTTCTAAACACAGGTCCTGTATGAATGCACAGGTTGCATGTTCTTGAAGCTGGCCTTGACTAGGGCCCTAGGTGACTTTAATATAGATAGCCCTAGGGCCACTCTTTGAGGAACCTGCCCTAGACTGTGCAAATTAAAAGATGACTTTGTAGATTCAGGGTTAAAAAAAAAGAAAAAAGAAAAAAGAGAATTGTAGAACCAAAGATTCTAGAGGATGACCTATGCTATCAAATACCCAGAGTTTCCCTCATGAAATTCCAGACTCCCAACTTGGAATCCTGTGGACTTTTTTTTTTTTTTAAGTTTATTTACTTATTTTTTAGTAATCTCTACACCCAACGTGGGGCTCAAACCCATGACTCTGAGATCAAGAGCAGCACACTCCTCTGACTGAGCCAGCCTGGTGTACTCCCTGTGGACTTCCTAGGGCACTTTGATCCTAGAATGGAATCTCCTGCAAAGTGACCTGCCTTGCTGCAGCCTCACCTCTTGGCAGTTCTGGAGGAAGTTCTGGAGCTCCAAGTTGTCTCTCAGAGTTGCTGAGGCCTCCTGGGCCTTCTCCTTGTTTTTCCTGTGCCTGGAAGGGAAGCCGGATGCTGTGGTTCACAACATGGCTAAGCCTGGGAATCATGCACAACACCACCAGCCCTACCTGGCTCTGGCCTCATGACCTTGGGGGTGGAGAGTACCTGTCCTCAATCAGCTGCACCTTCTCTAGGATCTTGTCTGAGTAGAGGTTTTTGTCAGCTACCAGCTTGTTTCCAGAGTCCACAGGACTCAAGACCTTATCCTGGTTGTTCTCCATAGACATCAAGAAATCCTCAAACTTCCGGATCCCAGCCTCTGCAGCCTCTAGGGAGTCTGGGGGCTCCAAGTGAGCCAGAGTATATTCCTGTTGAAGCAAGTTTCCAGATAAGGGATGAAGACAAGCTGAGAGGGCAGTGAGGACACTTGCCAAGCAGTAGCACCATGTGCAGCCATATAGGCTACAGCATGAATGGTGACCTGCTGGAGTTGTGCAAGGAAGAGGCAACCCCAGGCTTGGCCCCTGGCACCCGAGGAACAGTGTGCCTAAAGCCACATGGAAGGGTAATGACTCAGGGGAAATTTTACAACCCCAGCCTGTAACTGACCCAAGAAGAAGGCAAAGTTTAGGACACAGGGCTGGAAAAGATACATGATACGGAACAAAGAGGATTTCCCCCCAATTGGCCAGAGAGAGTCCCCCAAAATTTGTTCTCTGAGAACATTCACAGACTCACCAGTGCTGTTGCCCTGAGAGATAACCCCACTTCCCAATCCTGAATGCCTCCCTCTACCTGATTGCTGAGGAGGGCTTCAGCTTGCTTGGCATCTCTCTGGAACTCCTGGAAGCCAAGGCACTGGGCGAGCGAGTGGTTGCGGCTCTCCCACATCCGGCACAGGGCATCCCAGCCCGCATCCAGGCCCTCCAGCCTCTGGGCCAGAAGCAGATACTCCGGGTCCGTCTGATCACGGATCACATTCTCTCCGGATACCCTGACATGCTGGTAGCTCTCTTGGTGCCCATCAATTTCGTCCTTGATGGCCGCATGCTGCTGAAGGAGCTGCTCGGCCTCTGGGAGGGACTCGGGCATGTCCTCGGAGGCCACGGCCTTCTGGGCCATGGACAGCCAGGACTGGAAGTCATCTAGATTCTGCAGGAAGGCCTGCAGCTGGCTGGCTTCACCCAGCGAGGCTTCCTGCTCCTGGAGGGCTTCCTGCAGGTCCTTCCACAGCTGCTCCACACATGCCTGCCGCTGGCCAATGTCCATTCTCTGCTCAGGGTGAGATGCCATCAGCTGCTGCGACTCACGCTCCAGGGCACCCACGCGGGCCTGGATGGCGGCCACGTCGCGCTCCAACCCCGACAGCTTCCGCTGGATGGCAATGACGCCTGCCAGGTCCTGGCCCAGGTCCTTTGTGGACCGGACCACGTGCATCTTGTCCTCAATCCACTTGCTAGTCTCTTCACAGTCCACACAATAGTTACGCACCCGGAGGGCTGAGTTTACTGCCTCCCGCCGCTCTGACACTACTGTCTGGAATGCCAGCCACCTGCCAAGGGGGACACAGAAACCCACTTCCTTAACCCTTCCCACAGGGCATCCCTACCCAGATTCCCAGCAGAGTCTCTCTCCACAGATCTTGCACACCAAAGAAAATCATCTACCCAACAAACTGTGATGAGTAAAATTCATTTATCCAATTTTACCCAAGATAATATAGACTGCCAATCGGATATTTCCATCAGGAGGAGGCGAGATTCCAACCAGAAGTTAAGGAATAACCATGACGCTTAGTTTGGTTATGTAGTTGAATTCTGGGCAAACATATAACCTGCCCAGATTTTTTGCAATGCTGAAAATAATTAGAAACCTTACATTTATCAACTTAAAGGCAATTTCAGGACACAAGGTGCCAGTGGCCCTAAAGGAACCAGACAGATGCCTAAGACCATGTTCACAGTGCCCAAGGCCTAAAAAGGTCACCTTGTTTCTTTTTTTTTTTTTTAATTTTTTTTTAACATTTATTTACTTTTGAGACAGAGAGAGACAGAGCATGAACGGGGGAGGGTCAGAGAGAGGGAGACACAGAATCTGAAACAGTCTCCAGGCTCTGAGCTGTCAGCACAGAGCCTGACGCGGGGCTTGAACTCACGGACCGCGAGATCATGACCTGAGCTGAAGTCAGCTGCTTAACCGACTGAGCCACCCAGGCGCCCCAAAGGTCACCTTGTTTCTAAAAGAAAAGAGGCCTGGGGTGCCTGGGTGGCTCGGTCAGTTGAACATCTGACTCTTGATTTCAGCTCAGGCCATGATCCCAGGGTCCATGCTGAGTCAGGCTCCATGCTGGGCATGGAGCATGCTTAAGATTCTCTCTCCCCATCTTCCTCTCCCCTTCTCCTACACACACACACACACACACACACACACACACACACACACACTCTCTCTCTCTCTCTCTCTCTCTCTCTCTCTCCCAAAAGAAAATAAAAGTGGCCATATGGAGGAGGAGGAGGAAGAGGAAGGGAGAAACTGGGATTATAATTGAGAAATGGATAATATAATCTTGACCTTAAGATGCACTGCCAGAATGAAAATGGGAAATACGCAAAGGTCTGGCAGATGTTCTGGAACCTGGGGTTGGTCTGCAGCCCCCAGTAAGCTTCTTCTAAAGAGCTGGGCATCAGCATGGGCCGAGGCCACCAGAGACCCTTTCCTTGGACCCAAGTTTACTCATTCTGAGTAATATGTAATAAGTAATATGGAAGCACTTAAGAGTGTGCTGAGTGCTCATTTGCTGAGCTCATCTTTCTTGAATACCCACAGGGTATAATAAGTATTATGTTAGCTGTTGGGAGAACACAGTCATAGTCAGAATGCACCATATGGAGTGTATGATTTAGAGAGAAATTAAGACAAGCTCACAAAATAACTGGTATAAAGTACTATGTACACCAAGCAGAGAGAACTAAGGACACTGTGAGGGTGATGGGGGTGATGGGGGCAGGTTTTGTGGTGGACATCAGAGTTGAATCTCAATGAGCAGCTCTCCAGCACCACCACTGTACTGATCTATCTAAGGATTGGGTCCTTAGTATCTTACTCCTCTTACTCAGAACCTGGGGGAAGGAGGCTGAGCAACTAGGCAAATGGCCTGGGGAGAGGGCAAGGTGGGTACTCCCAAGGTGTGACAACAGCTGCTAAAGAGGGGTGAGAGGTCTGCAAAGAGAAGTGGGAGATAGGCTAGGAGGAACTGGGAATACCAGGACAGAGAAGAGCAAGAGCCCAAAGATTTTGGAGTTTCTCTCCTAGACAGAGAAGTCCCTGATTCCTGGGAAATTCTCTGCCTCCATGCAAGAAGAAGGTGATTTTCTAGGCCTTTCCTCGTGTGGCCTCACCACAGCCACCAGCAGAGACCACAGAGAGGATGGGCTGGGAATTAAGTCTAGTTGCTCCTGCTGCACTGTCTCTAAGATGGAAGAAGCTGACAGAACCACTCCAGTCAGCCCTGGTGAGGCCAATCAGAAGTTCAGGTTTGGTCCTGGGCCAAGATCATTAAAAAAAAAAAAATGGAATTGGGGTGTGTAGATGGCTCAGTCCATTAAGCCTCCAACTTTGGCTCAGGTCATGATCTTGCGGTTCAAGGGTTTGAGCCCCACACTATGCTCTGTGCTGACAGCTCAGAGCCTGGAGTCTGCCTCAGATTCTGTGTCTTCCTCTCTGCCCCTCCCCAGCTCGCTCTCGCTTTCTCTCTCAAAAATCAACATTAAAAAAATGGAATGTATACAGCGTATGAAGGTAATCACTTATTCAGTAAGTGCTTGAATGACTCATATGGGCCAAGCCTGGCAGAAGAGATTTCAGTTGTGTCCCTGTTCACTCATTCACTAAATATTTATCATGCAACTGTCATGTGCCTTTTGCCAGGCACTGTTCTAGGCTCTAGGGACATAGCAATGAACAAAGCAAAGTACTTGCTCTCATTTGAATGAGCAGAGACAGATAAGTAAGTCCATAATTCATCAAGTGGTGATAGGTACAATGAAAAAGTAAAGCAACATAATGAGATAGAGGCAGAGGGGCTGGGTAGGAAGTAGGTAGTGATGTTTTCAACTGGGTGGTCAGTGAAGGCTGTTCCAATAAGCTGAGTCTGAATAATATAAGGGAGTAAGCCGTGTGTGTGTGTGTGTGTGTGTGTGTGTGTGTGTGTGTATGTGGATTTTCGGGCCTTAAATACATAAGGCTTTGTTTTGACATTATTATCATGGTAAGTCCTTCTATCAAAGAATATGGCATACTTCTCTTCCTTTTCAAGTTTTGTTCTGCTTCCTTCACATTCACTTTGCATATTTCTTGTCATTTTATTCTTTACTTTTTTATTTTTTAACATTTATTCATTTTCTTAAAATAATTTTTTTGTTAATGTTTCTGTTATTTATTTTTGAGAGACAGAGACAGAGTACAAGTGGGGGAGGGGCAGAGCGAGAGGGAGACACAGAATCCGAAGCAGGCTCCAAGCTCTGAGCTTTCAGCACAGATCCCGAAGCACAGCTCAAACCCACAAACCGTGAGATCATGACCTGAGCCAAAGTCAGACACTTAACCAACTGAGCCACCCAGGCATCCTGTTACTTATTTTTTTCTAAATATAATTTATTGTCAAGTTAGCTAACATACAGAGTATACAATGTGCTCTTGGTTTTGGGAGTAGATTCCCATGATTCATAACTTGCATACAATACCCAGTGCTCATTCAAACAAGTGCCCTCCTCAATACCCATCACCTATTTTCCCCTCCCCCCCCCCCCCCTTCAACCCTCAATTTATTCTCTGTATTTAAGAGTCTCTTATGGTTTGCCTCACTCTCTGTTTGAAACTATTTTTCCCCCTTTCCCTTCCCCCTGGTCTTCTGTTAAGTTTCTCAAACTCCACATATGAGTGAAAACATAGGATATCTTTCTCTGACTTATTTCACTTAGCATAATACCCTCCAGTTCCATCCATATTGTTACAAATGGCACGATTTCATTCTTTCTCATTGCCAAGTAGCATTCCACTGTATATATAAACCACATCTTCTTTAGCCATTCATCAGTTGATGGATATTTGGGCTTTTTCCATAATTTGGCTATTATTGACAGTGCTGTTATAAACATCGGGGTACATGTGCCCCTATGCATCAGCACTCCTGTATCCTTTGGATAAACTCCTAGTAGTGGCCAAGTGGATATTTGGAAAGAGAATATTCCGAACAAAGGAAAGCTCAACTATATGCTTGGTGCTCAAAGCACTGTGGGCAGTAAAGATACTGATCTTCATTTGCTTCTAGTCTAGCAGGAAAGTTCTTCAGGATAAAAGTAATTATAATGGAAGGTAGACTATAAAGCTCTGAACCAGTACAAAGGAGGGAAAGAACGGTTTTCATCTTGGACACTGGGAAAAAGAGGCACCTGAACTGGTCTAAAGGATGGGCCTGATTTGGAATGTAGAGTTGGACGAGAATGCTCTCTGGTAGGGAGAATGGCAGTGGCATGGGGGTAGGCTGTGGGCAGAGGTGAAGAATCACAGTTGTTTAAAAAATACATATTTGAAGAGCTATCACGTGAAAGAAGACTCATAATAAGTTTTTATTTCTCTAAAGGGCAGGGCCAGAACCAAGGTCTACAAATTTCAAGGAAGGAGATTTCCATTCACTAGGAGGTCAGACCTGCTAACCAAGGGAGTTGCCTCCAAATGGGGTGGGCTGCATGGTGAAGGGGTGAGCTACCCACCCCTGTAAGTGTCTGTACAAGAACAGTGGTCTGGAGTAGTCAGCCAGATTAGATGACTTCGCAGGTACGTTTAAACTCTCAGATTTAACGAGAAAACCATCTTACCATTTCACGCCTCAGGTTTTCTCTCACCTAAGGATGGCAAGTGCCTTGACATATTTCACTTAGGATGGTTCACAGCTTCAGGATTTATGAAGATCATTCTCATGAAGGCAACAGATACATAACTGACAAGTTCTTCCTGTCTTACACGCACACGCACACACACACACACTTGTACACACACTCTCTCTCTCTCTCTCACACACACACACACACCCTCATTATGTCCAAGCCTAAAGAAGATCAAAAAGTCATCTTCCTCCTCTGCACAAACTTCACATTACAGAGGAATCTTGAAGTATTCCTGTCACCCTCTGCCTCCCACTGGGCCCCCACCAGAGTCTCTATTAGGCTGAGCCTTTTTTTTTTTTTTTTTTTTTTTTTTTTTTTTTTTAAGTACAACGGGGTCTTACCTAACTCCACCTCCCAGATTGCTTCAGGCAGAGCAAAGCCCCGACATAAGTGTGGGGAAAGGAACTGGGGCAACAGGGAGGTGGTAAACATGTGGTATTGTGTGTGCAGGGCCCAAGGTAACAAAGGGGAACACAGGCGTGCACTATCCTCAGAGATCCTTGAGGAACTCATGGCAATTATGCCTTGGACAGAAAGCACCCCCTCTCTAAAGGTTCCTTAGGGGCTGTTTTTTGTTCCAGCCACAAAGCGTGCTCAAGGCTTCCTGCTAATTCTCCTGCTCATTCAAGCCAGCCTCATTATAGATGCTGCATTTTGGCACAGGCAGGAGCTCTCTTTTATGGACAGTACTTAAGAGCTCTCAGAAAGCAATTTTTCCTGCCTACGAATGTCTGGGGAAATGTGGCATGAGTGCCTTATGGCCTGATTCTAACTACAAGTGCGCTCAGAACGTTTCCTCCATCACACAGGATAAACCCTACCCTGTGTGGTGAGTGCAGCGCTGTCCACCCCTTGTTGCTACAGTCCATGGTCAGAAGGAGACTGTGACTGAGAAAGACAGGAGCTCGGAGGGTACAAACCCAACAGTGCCTAGCAGGAATCCTGACTTTGGGGCCATACCCCAAGGGTGTGTCAGTGGCCCAGAGAAGATGCCCTCAGCCCCCAGCCCTACCCACACCCCACCTGCTGTTCAGGTGGTCCTGGTACCGCTTCACTTCCCCACTGCGAGGGTGGCTGCTGTCTACCAGGCTGTTGGCAGCAAGGTTCACGCCGTCAATCTGTATCATCAACGTCTTCATCTCCTGGTCCAGGATGTCAAACCTGATAGGGACAGAGAAGATGAGGACTGGGGAGGCAGCCTGGGCACTTGGCCTACTGCCCTGTCTCTGGAACCTGGAACTCTCACTTTCTCCTTCCATCTCCTAAATACATGTGACCGGGTAAGGGGGCAGAAAGGAAAAAGTAATGCTGACAGACTCTATTTTCTGATTCATGGGTCCAATTTCATAGTTTGGCATTTCTTGGACCAGGCTAGTAAACAGCTGGTTGCTTACCACATAGGCCATTGGCTCAATGGAGAGGCAGAGGGGAAAGAAGAGGTGTGTATGTTGGGGTGGGGGTGGGGTTGATCACCTCAAAGAACACCTGCCGTGTCTCCACTGCCACAGCTGCTACTCTTTGGCCCTAATTCCGCTGGCCTTGATACCTTGACCTGAAGGATACCCTCCCCAGCCAGGTGCTCTGTCCCCGGGTAGGAGAAGGGGGAGCCTCTGGGGGCAGGGTGTAGTTATGCAAGCTGACCCTTCTGGGATAAGAGACCAGGTCTCTCCAGAACCCTGGGCCCACCCCAGCACACTCTAGGGAGTGACCTCTCCTCCTCAACTCTTTAGTTCTGTACTTAAGACACTTGGAGTGCCGTCCAGACTGGGGGCATGCTCCCCCATGCCCGAGCGTGGATAGAATCAGAATACTGGACAGGAGAGTGGCCTTACAGACCAGTGGTTTGCAAACTGGTCCCTGTGGCCATTTGGGGCTCTGTGGCTTAGTGATTGCCATAGAGAGCTAGAGGTGGTGAGGCTCCAACTTCTCACCTCCCCCTTAACCAAACAGTTCTACTTTCCTCTGTGTTATATGTCAGAGGTTCTATATACAATTCATTTGAACAAAGACTGCTGTGGCCGAAAAGTAATTGAATAACTGGACTAGAAAGATCTCCTGTGTTTTATTTTAAGGAAGGCCCCAGGGGGCAAAGTACCCAAAGCCACAGAGCCTGATTAAAACCCATGACTCTGGTGCATGGCCTGAGCAATTAAGGGTATCCCGTCTCCTCTCAGAGAGAGCTCTCCTGATCTAGAGGTTGTTCCTACAGTGCAGGGCCATAGTGCGGGGAGCTGAGGGAGAGAAAGCCAGGCTCTGACCTGTGCTGTGCGACCTCCAGGTCCTCCAGTGTGTCTGGGATTTCCATCTGGGCCAGCCACTTTTCCTTCTCACCCATCCACAGCTCACAGGCATCTGTCTCCCCAAACACCGTATACAGGTCCAGGGCATCCTGCAGCCTCTGCCGACGCAGGTCTGCCTGGGCCACCACCTGCTGGTAGAGCTCCCGAAGGGCCTGCAGCCGGTTGGTCACATCTGGGGAATCCCGAAACTCTTGGGGGAAGTCCTGGGCCTGCTGTTCCAGATGTTCCATCACCCCGCGGCTCTCCTCCAGCTCCTCCAGGAAGTCCTTATGCTTCTTCCCCAGGGCCCGTGTGGCCCCCTCATCCTGTCCCACGTCTTCACCTGAGAGCAGCCGGTGTGCATCTTGCAGCCAGGCCTTAAGGTCGTCAGCATCACCCTGGAACTGGAAGAAGTTCTCAGCATCCTGGAGGTTCTTCTTGCGAAATGCAGCCAGCTCCTTCAGCTGGTCCCACTGTGCAGACACCTCCTTGATTCGGGCCTCAATCTGTGGGTGCCCAAATTGCTTACGTGCGACCATGCCCTCTGCCTCCTGGAAGATCTGCTCCAGGTGGGTGTCCAGCCCTCGGAGCTCATCCTCAAAGGCCTTGTGCTTGCGCTGAAGGATGAGCACACTCGTCAGGTCTTTGCCATAGTCCAGGGAAGAGTAGATCTGCTCCTTCTCCTTGATCCAGCTCTCGGCCTCATCCATCTCCCAGAAGAACTTCCAGAGCCGTTTGGACTGCTCCAACTGGGCCTTCCGTCCAGCTGCCATGTTGCTCAGCTCCTCAAAGCACTGCTCCAGGTGGCTGATACGGTCCTGGATAACCTGGGGGTCGCAAGGCTGGTATCCTGGGAGGAATGAAAGAAGGGAAGGCAAAAGAGGTAAGGGTTTTGTTTGTGGGCAAGCCTTGGATCAGTTGCCAGGCTAGAACCACACAATCTAGAACCTGCCATCTCACTGGGGCTTTGGAATTGGACACAGAGTTCCCAGTTGCTCAGAGGACAGGCCAAGTTCTTTATAATTAGTTCCCATTAACAATTCAGGAATAAGGTGGGTCGGCTCTTGGTAGAAATGCGTAACACAAAATTCTTTTTTAAAAGGCTCAGGCACAGATTTCAAGATGATTCTTCAAGGAGGCATCAGGATCTTTAAGACCCAAAGCTATAATTCTAAATGGTCTCTGCTGTATCTTGAACTAGCAGAGTGAATGGAAGGCAGATGATGCCTTATTGGTGTTTAGGAACACCTGATTCTAGATTACTGAAGCAGTTGCCTGCTGTCTGGAGAATTTTGCTCTCCTTCAAGCTTCTCTTTTGCACCTTAGTTGATGAAAGATGCAGAATTCTAAAGCTGGAGGATTTATCCAAGTTGAGGTGCTAGAACGCTGGGCCAGAGCATAGGGCTCTGGCTTCAGAGATCTCAACAGGGAGACATCCGTGGCCTCACCTTTCCCCTCAGTGAACTGCAGGGTGGCCGCAGTGATGGCCTTCACTTTGTCCCCTTGGATGGCGATGTCAGCTTCCATCAACTTGTGCTTCTGTAGCAAGTCCTCGACCTCCAACAAATGCTTCCCAAACTCAGCAGACAAGAGGTGAGCCTGGCAAAGAGGACAGACCGGGTAGAGGGGAAAAGGAGAGGTGAAGTCACATACCTGCTAGGAGAAGAGACCCCTCCAAAGGAAGCATCCATGGTATGGGGGCCTGGGAGTCAGATGCAGCTGGAAGATGCTTGCTGCTCAGCATGGAAGCTATAGAGGACTTCCTAGTGGAAGTGCCTTTCAGAATCATGCATGGAACGTTTTTCAGAAGCTCAAGCCCCACACTCGATCTCCTGCATCTGTCTCAAGGTTTGGGGCCTGGGCATGTGTATTTTTAGAAAGCTCCATGGTTGGTCTGATGTGCATCCTCAGCGAGACCCACTGCAGTGGAGGGAGAGGAGAGTCAGACTTCTTGGTTGCTCCTATGCTGGGAAGTCTGGATTCTAACCAGACTCAAACTGGGATTACTTGGGGCCGGATTCTCCAAGCTCCTGATTCATGTCTATCACTTCTAGGTCCTGTAGGTTGGCACCTGTGCTACCGTAAACCCAAGATGTTTTGATCACCCGAAATACAGTGGACCTGGGTTGGTGACTTGTCTGGAGCAGAGGGAGCCAAGCAGTTGATAGGTGGATGCAGCCAGACACCATACTGCCTCAGTTTCTCCATTTTGGGCCAGGGACATGTTCGGCTGGGAGGCATCTAAGGAAGCACAGCTAACTGCAGGGCCAGTGCTGAGGTAGGGCTGGTGGGGAGGGGTGGGAGGTGGTGGGGGATGGGCAGCCTCCGGGGCCCACCTTGATCTCATCCATCCAGTCAATGCTGTGCAGCATGTCCTGGAAGAGCTTCTGCAGGGCCAGGGTTGTCTCCAGTCGCTGGCGCCGGGCCCTCAGCAGCTCCTGCAGATAGTTCCACAGGCGCAGGATGTTGTCCTTGCGGGCAGTGATGCGCTTCTGGTCATGGTAATTCTCCTTCTCTAGCTCCTGGGCCAGGTCCTCCAGGGCCCTCACCCGCTCCTCGTAAGCAGCTGTGTCGGTCTCGATGGCTTCATGCTTCTTCTTGGCGGCCTCCACGGCTGCCAGGTCATACCCAAAGTTGTCCTGTCCCATGCAGAGGAAAGCAGGTGGCTCAGTCAGGCTCCCCTTGGCCAGTCCCCAAGCACAGAGAAATGGCGGGTCCCTTCAGAACTGTTGGATGGGAAAGCCCGTCCGAGGGGGTGCATTCTGCTGTTTTTCTCAGCCTATCTTATCAAAGCCAAGTTCCAAAGACTAAATGTCTTACAAGAGCCTTTAAAAGAGGCTCATAATTTTATTCACTGTGCCATACACGTGGGTATGCCGTGTCTAAGTGACTGACCGAGCCCTTTTGCAGCCTGCTGGCACTCACTGCCCTGCCTTCAATGGACCTGCCCGATTCTGGGCAGGAAGGAGCTGCTTCTCACTTGGAAGCCATGCAGCTGTAAACAGATGGCTCACCCCCATGCTATCTAGGGTGCACACACACTCTCCAATTCTCTCAGAATGCTGGCTTTCCCCTTCCTGGACATTTGAGTCCAAGCTCTAAATGGAAAGGAACAGATGCTCTTGTGGAGAATCAGCCCTGGGGTCAATTTTTGGCTAGTGAAATATGACGTGATCCTAGAGGTCAGAGTCCACGGAGAGTTCTTCCTCAAACGTGAATGCCGATTTACCCAGTCATGGGGAGCAGGGCCGCAAGGCCTGTGGAGAGGCTTATCCTGCTGCCACTGATAGGCCAGCTGGGGCTCCAGCCCAGCTCACTGCTGGGGCTCTGGAAAGCTTCTGCCTCCTGCCATCCCCAGTGTGTCCCCCACTACCTGAGCCACGAGGCGCTGGTTTTCATTGAGCCACGTCTCTCTCATGGCGGCCTTTCTGTCAAAGCGCCGGGCCAACTGCTCCAGCTTCTCCTGCCGAATGAGCTCCTCCCTCAGGGCCAGCTCCCGCCGATACTCAGCTTCCTCCAGGCTTTCCCAGGCCTGTGTGAGGAACACAGGAGAACTCTTGGGGCATAGGGGAACACGTAGGTTTGAGGGTTCTGTCTCTTTCACCCGACACGGAGTGATTTCAGGAATCTAGGCAGAGCCTAGATTAAAGTTCAGTCCATCTTTTGGCTACCAAAGACTTGGGGAGCACTGGTCCTGACCTCGCAGTTCCTTCCTCCACTAAACCTGCCTTAGACTCTTGGCCTAATATAATGTTACTCGCCTCTGTGGGTGCTCAGTAAATTCTCACTGACTAAATGTCTACTTTCATTCTGTTAGGATGTCCAAGTGATGCTAAGCCTCCAAACCTCTGAAGTATCAGAAAGCATTTCCCTTCTAATTAGTTCATATTCATCCCATAGTCAGAGAAACTAAGCTATAAAACTGGCTCCAAGAATGGACTCTGGGCATCTGAACAGGGGGCTGAATTAATGGACAGTGAGTGGAGTCGGACCTCTCAGAACGAGGTTCAGAGAGCATTCCCAAACAGCCAGCATGTGCAGTCAATAACACTACAGAAAGTGGCTTGGTTTAATCCTGTCCAGTAACCATTCCCTGTGCCCTTATCAGACACTCAGTCAACCCACTGGCAACGTGTAACGAAAACACCGCCATACCCGGTTGATGTCAGACACTAGTTTCCCATCGTGAGGTGTATACACTTTCTGATTGTTGGCTCTCATCCGGGACTGGATGGTAAACAGTAGGACTTCCAGATTACCCTTCTCCTGAAACCTGTTGAGAAAACAGAGGGAGGGAAATTAGTGTCGAGGTCCCCATATTTTTTGCTGAAGTCAAAATGGAACACTGGCATCTTGGAGCTGGGATAGCAAAGCATGTTTTCCTTAAAAACAAAAAGTAAAGAGGATGTGTAGGTTTACTTACCTGTTAAGAAATCTATCATACTCACTAACTGTGATCTGCTTGGGGTTGAGTCTTTATAACACAAACCAGAAAAAACACAACAGCCACCACAGTGTTTGCTTATCATTTGCTTCTACAGGGGAATGGCTAACTGGAGTATTCCAATAATTCCTGCAGATACCAAGCTTTACCAATTGACACAAAAAAACTCTTCCCTGTTCTGCAATTGATGAAGGCTTCTGACTAGCTCTTTAGTCAGCTTTTTACTGAGTAAGCCAAATAAACCTTAGAAGCCTCATTATCCATGTAAGAACATATTGTACTGAGAGCAACTTTCACTTGAGTACTAATGAACCAGCCCTCTGGACAAGTCCTAAAGGCCAGATGCATCTGAGTGGGGAGGAAATACTGGGCTCCAGGATGGTAATAGGTATAGGAGATGAGAACTGACAGCGGGGCGAATGTCTGGAACCGAAGGTCTGAGCTCAAGGTAACTGGGTACTTTTACGTTTCCGCATGTACACAAGTATCTACCTACTTCTGCATCCTCCACGTAGCAGTAGCAGTCGAAGACTGGCTATAAACAAGGTCCCTACCCTGAGGCAAGCCTGACAGAGCTGACCACTCGGTCACTTCAAGAGGGCTATAGCCCAGAGCACCATCTGCTCAGCCAAGAGACAGCACCCCTGTGGTGTACTGCCTGGTAGATGCACAGGGGATGTTATCTGTACTGGATTTAGGACTTTAAAAGTGGGTTAGTGTCAGGCCAGAAACCAGATGCTTGTTTACAGTACATTCTAGACTCCATGTCTCATCTTTCTCTGTTTGAGAGTCATGAATGAAGAGTGTGGGAGGTGAGGGGGAGGAACGAGGCAGAGGGCACCACCAGTGAGCTAGAAATCTGTTTCAGAAGAGCTGGACCAGCTAACAGCAGGTGAGATGGAATGCCCCCGTGTCTGTGCGTACCTGCATGCATGTTTTTATGGGTGTGTCTGTATGTGCACGTATGGTTCTGTTTGTGCCTATGTATGCACACATGTGCACAGGCCCTGCACACATTGGGGTGAAGCAGGGGTCTCAAGAGGCAGGCTAAATGCTGTGTTGATGAGCAGTGACAGATGAGAGAGAAACAGGAGGTACCTGACGACCAACAGGACCCCACACAGAGAGCTCTGGGGCTGAGAATACAGAGGTCATTATCAGATAGCAAAAGCATGGCTCAGTGCACAGAGGAGAGGAACATTCCAGCACAGGTTCTTTGAAGAGACTCAGAAGTCTGAGATTTCACTCCTGCTCCCCTTCAGGGATCTGGGAAAGTACTTTCTTTGGCTATGAGTTAAGGGTTACTCGTCAGTGCCCATTTCCTACAGGCTGATGGCTTGGGAGCAGGGAGGCAGGGTGGGGATGAAGTAGATGACATATGTGAAGCTCTCTAGTTTCTAGGATATACCCATGGATACACTTCTCAAGGCTCAGAGACTGACTCTACCTTGGCAGTTTCTTAGCACTGATGCCCACCCTCCAAGTGCCAAGGCCCTTACTTGGGTGGCTTCTCCACGGTGCGGTAGGTGCTGAAGGCCTGGAGTTGTTGCTGGACGCCTGTCAGGGAGTTGGCAAACTTGCGGCTGTTCAGGACAGTGATGGTCTGCTCAATCCAGGTGAGCAGGTCAGAGGCCAGCCCACTGTACTTTTCAATCATCTTCTCAGTCTCAATGGCATGGTCAATTACCTAGGGAACCACTTTATTACTTATCCTTATCAGAAGAGCAATGACATCAATGAGGCCACTAATGGGGACCACAATGAAGGTGGTCCTCCTCTCCAAAACTGGAATGTTCCATGTTGGGTTTGTTCCCTGAGCCCAACAGCACTGCTAAGGCAGGAGGAATGGACTGAAAGTAGACTGGAAACATTACTAGGAAGCTAGCTGTGCTAGGGCTCAGGGGCAGCTCCACCCTACCCCTGACCCTGTAAAACACTAGTAAAGCTTGCTGTACCAGGACAGCAGCTACTAGAAAGACCAAGGTCTCGTTTATTTTAAAATGCATTATTAGGAATCCAGGGTTTCTAGAGGCACTGTCTTCGCTAAATGCCAGACACACAAGAAGAATGAGAAATGTTCTCTGCCCTTGGGGAGCTGTGGACCAGCAGGGGAAAGGAATCTGGCATGAGGGTCCATATAGTGTGATGGGATCCTGATATACCACAGGAGCTAAGAGGCCCAGAACCACAATAAACTAATAAATAAAAGCCCATCGTGTTCCTGTGGAAATGTTCATGAGATTTGGGTGTGCCGGTGGAAGATGGGCTCAGAGCTGCAGGCTAGGACATCTTTCAGGACAGACCATCAAATTGCTTTGGAATTCAGCTTGGGAGCCATTAACTTGGCAATGTTTGGCTTCAGAGGAAGTTGGTGGGGAGTGATCTATAACCCCCCCCCCCCACTGCAGCCAGGGCCTATACACAAAGCTCTTAGAGTAGAAAAGAAGCATCTCGGTGTGACAAACAGGGAAATGGGGGACACTCTGGTTATGAAACGGCTTTGTACCTTGCCGACACGCTTGCCCTCCACTGCCAGCACCTTCATCTTGGAGAAATAGTGATAAAATGCCACCACGTAGGTAATAATGGATTTTTCATCAGGGTTTTCTGTGAAGACATCTGCAAGAGGAAAGGGTGTGCTCGCAGAACCCAAATGGAAGCTGGAAATGTCAGGCTCAGAGGGCTTATCTCCCTGTTCCTATAGCATAAAATTCAACTACAGGACCCAAGTGACAAACAGAGGGGTGAGAATGAAAGAATAAGTGTTTGCAATTTTAGTGAGAGGATCAAATCCATATTAGGACCACAAATGATGAAAGAATAAAAAGAAGGATCCAAAGACTACAAGTGGGCCCCCAGTTGGGCCAGGCAAATGTGGGGAACCACCTTGGATCTGAAGAGCAGGCCCGGAGCAGAGCCCTGGCCCAGCCACTGTCCCCTCACTGTGTCCACGCCTGGCCCAGCACCAGGCCTAGACTCCTCCAGGTGCTCTGCCAGTTTGGGGCTCCCTCCAGCCTGAGCACTGGCTCCCATCACTGCCCATCACTGCAGCGGAGGACTGGAGCAGGTGTAGCTCACCTTCAGGGTCGAGGAGCGGGATGATGCCCAGCTGACGCTCAGCCACATCAAACGCATGCTCAAGGTTGTGTCGTGCATTGGAGTCCTTCAGCTTATCAAAGTCGATCAGGTCAGGCCTGGGGACAAGGCCAGGCTGTTCAAAGGGGAGTGGCCATGGCATCCCCCACCAAGAGGGCTGCCCCAGCACAAAGCAAGGATGCTGGGCAGAAATCAAAGGAGACAGGAGCAGGAGGGGGCCAGCTGTGAACACTAGTACAAGGGGAGGGGGCAGTGGGCATGACTGAATTTCAGGGAGGCAGGGATGCTGAGGGTGAGAGAAGGCCCAGTGGAGAGAACATTCCTGGGAAGCTTGAACAGGAACCTACACGTTGAGTAAAATGTATCCAAACAGCCCAGGTGTTCTGCATTATTTCCACAGCCCTCTCCTCCCCCTTACCGGTGTTTGTGTATCAGGGCGTTAAAGGCCAGGCCATCCTTCCAGCTGGAGGTGAAGTTGGTTACATTGACTTGGGGGTAGCTGCATCCAAAAGAAACAATAAGACCTAAGAAATTGAATCTTTGGGGGTCTCAAAAAGTGTCTACACCTACAAAACTAATACACAAGAGAGAAATGTATCGATCCCTTCTTGAGCCCCTTCAACAACAGACAGCAGTTAAGTCACAAGAAGAGGCTCCTCCATTAGGGGGGCCCAAGAGACTCACACACCCAACAGACCCCAGACAGAGTCCGGCCCAGGCAACTCTGGAAAGGAATGCTGAATTTCAGGCCTCTAAGAATCAGGTCAGGATAAATTTTGAGTCAGTTACCCCAATGCTGTTACAGTTCTGGGTGATGATACAGGTGTTCCCTGGGTATGGCAGTACTTGGGGGAAGTAAGGGCATGGTGGGGAATGTAGTAATGAACTGATTCCCAGGGCATACCCTGCTGTCTTCATCTGACACCATAATAGCAATGCATCCTTGGCCGAGCGTGTCTCACGACCTTCCATTGTTTGGACAACAATGTCCTGAATCTAGGGGTGCAGGAACAAGAGAGGGAGGAATTAGATTTGCATCTGGCTCTGTGCCTTCCTTCTCTCCCTCCCTCTTTCTTCCTTCTTAGCCACCCATCTGCATTGCCAGCCCTGCAGCAACACCACAGCTTAAGGCCCTGCATCCCAGTGGCCCGTTTCTCTGCCTTAGTCAGCTGCACAGGACAGGGATGGCTTCCTCATGTTGGAGGAGACAGCTCTAACCTGATGACTAATGGGGTACTGAGAATAAACAAGATACCCCAAATCCTCCTCTGAGTAACAGTGCCCTACAAGGAACAACATGAATATTGAAAGGGACTGTATGTCTGATTAGTAGCTCCTCTTACCTTTCATTCTCCCCAATTCTGCCATTATTACTGCTTAACTATAAGCACCGACAGAGAGTGAAGTGGGATATTCAAGACCCCTTGGATGAGCTCTTCAGTCTGGGAATTGTGTGCTGTCTTCTTCCTCCCTGCCTTCCCTGCCTCAGGACTAGATTCTTTCTGTCCCATGTGGAAGGCCCTGCTTTCCTTCCCTTGCGCTTTCTCAACTTCCTTACAGATATTGAACCTTGAATTTCAGGGTGGGAAGAGAAAAGTTTCTGATTGAAAAACATAAAATAGATCTTCTGTATTGTTTTTGCAACTTGTGAATCAAACTATTTAAGAAAAACCAAAAAGTTACACATGTCGGGGGAAGGGGACAAAAGCAGATCTTGTGGTCAGATCTCTGCTACTAGTTTCCATATTCTCCCTCAAAAGACTACACTGTTGACTGAACAGCTCACCTTGAGCTTCAGTGACCAGGCAATGTAGAGGACGGTCCCTTCTTCCTATAAACATTGTCCCACAAGACAGGTTTCTAGCCTCCCAGAATGTGCATACTCGTACTTCATTCACCATTTTATAAGATTCCTAAGCCCTATCTGGCCCCTTAAGGCTCCCTCCACTCCCTCTGCCCCCTTGGAACCCACCTGGAAGCGAAGGATGATGGTCCAGATGAGGCCCAGGACCAGGCGGTGGTTGCCATCCACGATGTCATGGGAGCCCATGTTTTCCAGGTGCACACGCTGCTCCTTGAGGAACTGCAGGGCTTTGTCCACGTTCTCCAGGCAGTGGATGCGCATCTTCCCCTTCGTGGGCTTTGGCTGAAGGACAGCATTGGCCCCATGGGCACGGAGGGACCTCACGGTCACCCCCAGAGGTGGTTGCAGCCTAGACCAGTTCCTGCCATAAGCATCCACCCTCCACCCTCCTGGCCAAACTCCAACCCTCACGCTCACTGCTTGCCACTTTTCAACCCCATCCTTTCAGCAAAGTTCAGAGGCTCCCCCTTCCATGAGCATCCAGAGCTCTGCAATTGGGCTGTGTCAGTACAGTTCCAGGGTCTGAACAAAGCCTTCTGAGTATGTAATAAATGACATTCAAGAGCAGTAACACAACAGATAGTTAATTGAGCACTTACTATGTGCCAGGCACATTTCTAAGAACTATTTACTGTTGGTTGGTGATAAGAGTGGCTTTCTGTTTGGTGACTGATATAACAGGGTCTATGCCAGCATCCAGCCTCCTCCTCCATCCCTGAATGGCCCCAGCCAAAACTTAAGGGGACCACCCCTGAGGAGTAGCCACATCATGTGAAGGGTTCCCAGTGGTAACTCTTTCTAGTTGGCTTTCAATACAGTGTAAAAGGCAGCAGCCTGGAGTTGAAAAGGCAACAGAAGAATGTGGTACCTTTTCATTCAAACCCCAAGGATCTTAGTGCTTCATCAGGCACAGGTATCCTTTTATCCATGGGGGAAACAAGGCAAAGAAGATCCTGACTAATAGGCCCAAGGTCATAATGGAAGTCACTGAACAAAACACGAACCTTCATCTGGTTTTCCCTCAGAGACAACATTACTGCCAGGTGGGTTACAACTGAGAGGACATGTAATAAATTTCCACTTGTAAGAGTGACAGAACACACAGGAAAATATCTTCCATGCTTTCCTCTGGGTTCCAAGAAGGATGCAAATTTCTCCAACTGGGTAATAACCCATCTTAGCCTGCATGAGGCAACAGATGGTAGGTCCACTGCAGGCCAGCGACAGATGCCCAGGCCCCAGGTGGACAAAGTCAAGAGCTCTGCATGGCTTCTGGGAGAAGCATGAAGAGGTAGGAGTGGCCATTAGGCAATGAATTCTGAGTACAGGTCAGAGAACTCAGGAAGCCACATGGACATCTCACATCAGTAAGCAATGAAACCTCCCAAAAGAATAAGGAGAAACCTTGGAAGGCCATGAGAATTGGAGATACCCACAGACTATGTCTTTCCTGAAGAGGGGACACGGCACAACCACACGGTGCAGGGAAAGAGGCCACGACACAGAAAGGGGCTTTACCAGCATCTCTCCAGAGAGCACCTCCAGGAGCTTGATGAGCATCCGTCCATCCCGCAGATCCTTGTAGAGGTCAGTGATGCGACAGGGCACACGAGCCAGGTTTGAGTTCACCCATTTTGTGAAGGTCTTCTTCTGAACCACTTCCCGCTCATCTGAGTGGGGAGAAGAGCCTTGGGTGAGGTGCCCGGGGTGACAGTGTCAGTGTGCAATGTGACAAAGGGCTGAGGGGATTTCTTAATCCCAGGGTCCCCTGATCCCTGGTAGAGGAGGCTGAGGTACCTATTTCATCCCTTTCCTAGGAACATTGGCGGTCAGAGTGTAGCCTTTGGGCAACATGGGTCCATGGACTGGGGCAATGAAGAGATTACTTCTACTACCACATTCTATGCCCAGTGGCTAGGCATGCCTAATTCAGCCACCTGTTTTCCTGTGCCTGGCAGAATGCTCTGTCCCTTTGTACCAGTAAACTCAGATTTCAATGCCAGGTTCACCCGTCTACCCATCCAACAAACATTCCCTGCCTAGAATGGTCTCTCTGGCCCTTCCACTCCACCCCACCCCCTCCACCTAACTCCTATTTGTCCAGAAAGCTTTTGCCAACCCCTTGCCGGGGTTAGGCCTCCCCTTGTGTGCCCCACCCCCTGCATATACATTTCTCATTTAGGTCTTGCTTCACATTCATAGTTGGTGAAAGCCTGTCTCTCCTGCAAGCAAAGTCTGTCTGTCTATCTGGTTAACTTCTATAACCCGAAGGCCTAGCGCCTGCTACACGGTAGATATTCCAGAGCTGTACTGTATTGAGTGCACATTTACTCAGCTCCCGTTGGTGGAGGCTCATGCTAGGCCTGATAATACATAAAAGCAAAACCAACTGCCTGCCCTGAAGAAGATCCTGGTAGGCAGAGAAAAATGGTGAACAAGGCAAGTTGGAATGTATGATCCGCACAAGTTTAGGCATACAGGAGGTTTGGGTTGGGGGCCGTCCATTGCATTATGCTGCCTTTCTCACCCCCAGCATACCAGGCAGAGGTTCTCCCTCTTCAGACCTGAGAAGCTGACAGACATCCCTACTCGAAATCAGCATCAGCCCTAACCAGGCTTCTCGCTGCACCAGTTCAGGAGAGGTACCTCTTGGCACCTCTGTAAACCAGATTCTGGTAACCTGCACAGTTATGGCTGGGAGCCTTGAACAAGATGCTGGAGAGAGAGAAGCTGGGATAGCACAAAGAATGGGGGAGGAGCGGAAGACAGAAGAGTGGAAGAAAAGAGAAAGGGGGAGAAGAGGGAAGGAGGGTGTACCCTTGTTGTTGTCCCTAGTGAACAGTTTGTGACCACAGGCTTCGGGCGTTTCGGTGCAGGAGCTGGCTGGTCTGACAGTTGCAGAGGAAGCCTGGGGAGGGTGGGTGGGGGTTGGTCACAGCCAAGGCAACTCAGAGCAGCCTAGCCAGGAGAGATGTCAGCCCCTGGGGGCAGGCTTAATGTCCGTTCTGCTGAGCCCAAACCGTGGAAAGGTTGGCCTTTTAAATTATTAAATACCTGATTTAACAACAACAAAAAGAGAAGCCCCGCCAGCACGGCCTCAAGGGTATAATTTTGGCGGTTCCGGAGGCTCACAGCATCAAATTCCTTCCTATTGCACTGCTATTTTAGTGTGAGGAACTCAGACACATTATTCACTTATTCATTCATCCAGCCAATGTTTACTGCACAACCACTAGGTGCCAGGCTCTGGGGGAGATGGGGAATCAAGGACAGGAAAGACAGCCCCTTCCTTGAAGCAGACATACTCTGTTATAAATAAGATGGGCTCCGGAGTCCTATATGAAGAATTCAATGGCAGCCATCTAAATAAGACTTCCATGAAGAAGAAAAATACTACTACTGATTCTATGAGTCTCAGATAAATAAAAAATTAAAATGGCATCCATTCATACCAGGCCACTGGGCAAAGTTTCAGGTGAAAAAAACCCTCCTTACTCTTTTGCTGGCAAGTTAAACCACTTTCCTGATTTCAAGGATTGTTCAGTAAAATGTAACTAAAGTTTCAAAGATATATTGGACAAGAAGCAATTGCATTTATTCTGGGGCATGTTTGGGCTCAATAGAACCCGCCATGACCCCGTGATGCCTTCCCTAGAAACCAGAACTGTTTTGTTTTTAACTTTTTAATGTTTCTTCACTTTTGAGAGACAGAAAGAGAGAGAGCACGAGCAAGGGAGGGGCAGAGAGAGGCGGAGACATATAATCCGAAGCAGGCTCCAGGCTCTGAACTATCAGCAGAGCCCGATACAGGGCTTGGACCCACGAACCCATGAGATCATGACCTGAGCCGAAGTCAGATGCTTAACCAACTAAGCCACCCAGGTGCCCCTAAACCAGAGCTGTTCTTTAAGGGGCTAGCTCTTCTAACTGATGGAGCTTTGAGCAAGGGCTAAAATTTTTAGCCCCCTTAGAGAGAAGTGTGTCAAAAAACTTAAGTCCTTTCTTCATTTCTCCTTTTCCTGTTTTTAAGAATCCCAAAATTTCATCACATGGGTAACGAGACCCATTTATTTGTGGTTGGCGAAGGGTGAGGAAGTGCTTTTAGCTGGGGACATGGGATTTAATTCTCGGCTGCTGGGCTGGCACATATATTGGAACAGATATATCCTAAATTACCCTTAGGTCTCCCCAGTTTTCAACACACAAATGAAGCCTCGTAGACCCCAAAATGTTGGAGCCACAGGTTTAGAGCTCAGGCAGGCAGCTTCTTAGCTGCTTTTTCCTTGAAGACTGGGGTGAAATTGCCCAGAATCACCAGCACCCTGAAACACTCTGCAGTGTTGAGACATGGGAAGGATTCTGAGAGGCTAATGATGATCATAAGGAGAGAAAGCCCAGGAGTGGGGATTAATTTCCATTAGCTGTTTTGCTCTGGCTGCTCCACGTCGGCATGCTCAGCAAATTTACTCCCAGCATGCCCCAGGTGCCCATCAGAAGCCTTCCAAGTACAGGAGAGGCGGGTGGCCCAGGGCCAGCTGGGCTGGGAACCCCAGTGGTGTGGACAGGCTGGGGCAGTGGCCATGTATTGGGCCTGCTGTCCCCAGGGGGCCTGGGCCATCTTGCATGGACCCTCTGTGGAAAGGAGTCCTCAGCAAGGGCTGGCTAGGGGCCAGACCTCATTTCCAGACCCCTAACCCTTCCAGTGCAGGAAAGGGAACAAGTCTACCAGCATGGTCTGACTCAAAGCCACCAGAGCCTCAGAAAACCCTTGTGCCTTTGCTGCCCTCAAGGGTAGGGCCCTCCATTCCTATCTGTTCTTCCTCTCCCTTTCCCTCCCAGGATGGGACCATCTTCAGTCCTTCCTACATGTCAGGGCTTCTCCTAGAAAACTCACCTTCTCTGACCAGCTGGCTAGAACAAGTGTCTGGATACTGTGACTGGGTGATCTTTCATTTACATTCCCTTTCCAAAGTTTGGTTTGAGGTCAAACAGACCCACAAAACTCAGACTCAAATATTTGTCCACTAATAAGTGAGTTTATAGTACCTGGCACACAGAAAGCTAGCCTAAATGTTACCATCACTCTTATCGGCACTACTACTACTATTTTTTTAGTTAAAAAAGTTTTTTAATCTTTATTTATAAGAGAGAGAGAAAGAGACAGAGAGCCAGTGGGGGAGGAACAGAGAGGGAGACACAGATTCCGAAGCAGGCTCCAGGCTCCAAGCTGTCAGCATAAAGCCCAACGTGGAGCTTGAACTCACGAACTGTGAGATCATGACCTGAGCCAAGTTGGACGCTTAACTGACTGAGCCACCCAGGCACCTAAGGACAGTTCATTTTAAAATGAACATACAAAAGCTGTCACAAGGTGACACTGGATTAGTTACCAGATAAATGGCACATACAGTAAATGGTCATGGGCCAAAGGGGAGAGAAGTCATTTCTAACTGGAGTAGGCAAGGGGGTTTCTCATAAAGAAAACCTCTTTGGACAGGTAGAGGAGGAGGGGAGTCAGGAAGAGAAGAGGAAGAGAGATATTCCCAGAGAGACATGGAAGGATGGAGTTTGTTCAGGGGCTGCTGAGTAGCTACAGGTGAGAAGAAAATGTGTGAGGGGTGCCTGGGTGGTTCAGTTGCTTAAGTGTCCGACTTTGGCTCAGGTCATGAGCTCACGGTTCCTGAGTTCAAGCCCTGTGTTGGGCTCTCTGCTGTCAGCACAGAGCCCGCTTTCAGATCCTCTGTCTCCCCGCTCCCCACCCTCCTGCCTCTCTCCTGCTCATGCTCATCTGCTCTCTCTCTCTCAAAAATAAACATTAAAAAAAAAAGAAGAAAATGTGTGGAAAATAGGTTTTAAAACCGAATATGGAAAGCCTTGAAAGAAAGGCCAAGAAGTTTAGATTTAATCCTAGAAGCAAAAGAAGCCACTGAAGGTATAGGAGGTTCATTTGCTGAATTACTAGTTTGTAAGGCCCTCAATGATGATAATAATAATAAAAAAAGTGTTTCAACTTAAAATGAAATGTGAAAATTTACATAAAGAAACACCTTTATATATTTTTAAAGAGATTCACAATATGTGCCCCATTTTAAAAAATGCTTATTTTTGCGAGCGAGCAAGCAAGAGAACACGAACAAGCAGAGGAGGGGCAGAGAGAGAGGGAGACAGAGGATCTAAAGCAGGCTTCTTGCTGTCAGCACAGAGCCTGATGCGGGGCTTGAACTCACCAACTGTGAGATCGTGACCTGAGCCAAAGTCAGACACTTAACCGACTGAGCCACCCAGGTGCTCCAAGAACACCTTTTTAAAAGTCTCCTGAGGGGGGCGCCTGCGTGGACCAGTCGGTTAAGCGACCGACTTCGGCTCGGGTCATGATCTCGCAGTCCGTGAGTCTGAGCCCCGCATCAGGCTCTGTGCTGACAGCTCAGATCCTGGAGCCTGTTTCGGATTCTGTGTCTCCCTCTCTCTGACCCTCCCCCGTTCATGCTCTGTCTCTCTCTGTCTCAAAAATAAATAAACATTTAAAAAAATTTTTTAAAAAAGTCTCCTGAGGTGCACAAAAGATTTGAACAGGTGGCAAGGCACATCCAAGTCTTGACTAGGAAAACTCAATATGACAATGATGTCAGTTTACTCTAAATTCATTTACATATTGAATATTATTTTAAATATATTTAAATTATATAACTTAAATTGGGGGGGAAACTAGAGAAGCTATGAGAAAATGCATTGGAAAAACAAATAGCTAGGAAAATCCCAAAAAGAAGAGTAACAGACCTTCCCAGGTATTTTTTGTATCAGATAATAAAGCACAGTATAAAGGTACAATGATAAGACTGTGTGCTACTAGCATATGAAAAGACATATCGATGGAACAGAAGTAGTCCCAAGCACAGAGAGGCACTTGATAACTGATAAAGGTAGTTATTTCAAATAGAAAGGGGAAAAAAAGGATTATTGGGTAAGCGGTGTGGAAAAAATTAGATGCCATCCAGGAAAAATTAACTTATATTTATACCTCACATTCCAGGATAATTTCATTCAGATAAGAACTGAAAACGTAAAAATTAAATCATAAAAATACCAAAACCAATCATGGTTGAATGCTTTTGTTTTTGTTTTCTAATGATGCTGGTGTAGAAAAAGTCCTCCTAAATAGGACACAAAATTCAAAAGGCAGCAAATAAAAGATTGAAAGTTCAACTACATTGAAAAAAAACTTCAGTCAAAATTTCTGCTCCTATGAATTAAAATTAAAAAAAAAATTTGTGTGGGTTAGAATACCACAAGCAAAGTCACACAAATGACAAAGGATATTTGTAACTCACATCTTTCAAAGAGCCAATTCCTTTAGGATATAAAGAACATATACAAATTAATGAGGAAAAAGACCAACAATCTAATAGCAAAGTGGACATATGTATGTGAACAAAAAGTTAACAGAAAAACTGTAAAATGGTCTTTAATGTGTAGAAAATTGTCCAAGCTATTCACAGAAGTACAAATTCAAAGTATAAACATACACACGAAATTTAATAAATGGCCCTTAATTAGTTTGGACAGATTAATTATAAAAGACATTTTTGAGACAACTGGGAAAATTTGAATATTAAGTGGGTTATTAGATTGTATTAGAGTTGATGTTAATTTTATTAAGTCTGCATTTTTTGCCAGCACATAGCTGTAAGCTAGGGGTAAAGCTAGGGGCAATAGTAGTATTATAGTTAGGTGGGAAATGTTCTTGTTTTTCAGAGGTACCTACTAAAGTATTGGGGTAAAATGTCATGGCAATCTTCAATTCACTTTAAAAATACGTCAACCCCTCAAATAGACAAGCAAATATGGTAAAAAAATAAATAAATAAATAACAGTTGTTAAGTCTAGATGAGGATTCATTATACTTTTATCTCTATTTTTTTGTATGTTTGAAATTTTTCATACTAAAAGTCAAAAAGTACAACGAAAGTCCATCAAGACACTGCTTCACTTGTTGGGTGGGCACAGATCAAAAAGTCTGATAAAATCCGGTGTTTGGTTAAGGGTGTGGGGAAAAAACATTCATATGTTGCTAGAGAAGTTATGAGGCAATTTGGCAAGACTGATCAGAATTATATATGCACATACTTTTGAACCCAGTAAATCCACTTCTAGGAATATATCCTCCCGACAAACATATATTTGGGAATTAATCTATATATAAGGTTATTCATTGCATTTTTAAAAATAGTGAAAGACTGGAAACAATGAAAATGTTCACCAATAGGAGACTGGTTAAATTAAAATTGTATGTCCATACAATAGAAAACTTAATTGTTGTAAAAAAAAAAATGAGGCTGTTTATGTATTAATACAAAACAATCTTCAATATATCTTGGGTGGAGGAAAACACATACAGCAATGTGTAGTAAAAAAAAGAAAAAAAGGCTGGGAAGAAGAATAGACCGTTTGCTAATATATGCATAAAATACGCCTGGAAAGATGCATGGGAAATTGAGAACACTAATTATGGGAAAAGAACTAGGTATCTGAAGGACCAAGGTGGGAATAAAACATTTTTTGCCCTTTTATACATCTTTTGAGTTTTATCCCCTGGATGTATATGTTATTTATTCAATATAGAAATCTATTTTTCTTTTTCTTAAGAAAATATTAAACTTTTTTTTCCTCCTCCTCCAAGATGGCCCAGTTCCCTGTGTGTCCTGCTTCAGGGACTTTTCACGAGACAAAAATCACAAGCATGGTTAACCACCTGAGCCACAAGAAAGATGGAAGGGAGAGAGGGAGAAGGTTTATGAGTTGAGGAACACTTCCTACATCCCTTGAGAACAGAGCCCAGGAGGGAGGTCCATGGGTCCTGTGGGCAGGTTTCGCTCTGCCCCCCTGACCACCATGTAGCTACTCTCCCAGGTCTTGCCCTCTGAATATCCCCCACAGGTATTTTAAAGCACAGACCTCTCCCCTGGGGTCAAGGTTCTTTCCCTTTCTTTCTTGTGTTCTACCTTCTCTAGGCTTCTTCTTGGCTCTTCCTTCTGCTTCCCTCCTCCCTTGGCGACAGCACGCCTGCCACTGGCCCCACCTACTCTGGTACCTGTTTCACTTCCTGACATCATGGGCATCCGGGAAGTTTGTTATCAAATTCCCCAGTGTTTTAAAAATAAAAGCCTATTACACATTGGCTGTTCTTAAGCCACATGGTTTAGTTGAAATAGTTTATCTTGGAACCTCAATTACCCAATTCTAGGCCCATTTATCTATTTCTGCCCTAGTTTCCTATAAAATTCCTTGCGTGCTTCATATCCCTCCCTCTTTTGTCTGTTAAAAATCTGCTATCAAGACTAGAGAATAGCAGGGTGCCTGGCTGGCTTGGTCGGTAGAGCATGTGACTCTGGATCTCGAGGTTGTGAGTTTGAGCCCCACATTGGGTGTAGAGATTTCTCAAAAATAAAAGAAATCTTAAAAAATAAAAAAAAAGAATAGAGAACAGCAACCTAAATATTCAAAACAGGGGATTATATGATAATTTTGGTACATTTGTGAAGATACTAATAAGGTTGTAGAAGACCTTTCAATGGTAGGAAAGGATATTATAATACATATTAAGAAAATATACAGATTTTAAAATAACACGTATAATATGACCCCAGTCTTGTAGAGCTATATCCATTTAAAAACAAAATCTTAAGCTAGATATTGTTATAGCTGAGTGGTAAGACTGTGGGTGCCTTTTCTTTTTGCTTATCTGTAGTTTCCAAAATTTCTGCAATGAACATGTATTACTTTGATAATAAGAAACAGCAAATATCATGAAGAAAAATCAGATATGAAGCTCATAAATCCTGAGGAATAAATGACTGATGAAATGTTTAAAAATGTGTTGTGTTTTTTTTTTTTTTTCCAGAAGCCTGCATTTTTACCAGCATGTAGCCCTAAGGTATAGGTAAAGCTGGTGGTCAGAAAGACAAAAGGGAGAAAAGGCACCATAGGAGGCCCATGGATCACTGGCCTGGGTCTGAAAACAATCATTTAATCCTTTGTAGGTTTACAGCTTGGGATTTCTCTACTTCTCATGTCAGGAAGCCAAGAGCTTAAGGAACCTGAATGAGTGATGCTTTAACTCCCATGAACTTGTGACAACATTGAAGATACAGATGCTAATCCCATGAAGCCTAGCACAGGGGCAGACCCTGAGAGACACATCATAAATGATGCTGGTGGCACAAATTCTACCCTACAGTTTAGCTTGGAGAGGAATTTTTTCTTTCAACCAACCAGCTTTCATCACACTAGCATTGTGAACAGCTAGAGCAGGATTCCCCTACATACAAGATTTAAAACTTAGCTAGGGTTGGTTCTAAGCGAGAACTTTAGGATGCTTACTACATGTCTGCAAAGGCAAGCACAAAGTGCATAAGACTGACTTTAAAAGTGGGCAGAGTTGAACACTAAGATGCTGGTTAACTAGACTAGGGTATGTTAATACAAAGGAAGACTATACAGCCATGAAGATGATAATCTATATGTTTGCATGAAACGATATTCACAATATAGTGCTCAGTGACAAAAATTCTAAGATTACAGTATTATAGATAGCATTTTAATATTTATACATATATACACGCAGTCATATTTATAGGCTTGTAAAATATCTATATGGGTCATTAACAATGTCCCCAGTTTTCTCTTTTTTCTCTATTTTTCTAATCTTCTCTATACTAAATATATTTTGTGTAACAAAAATATTTGAAGATATATTTTTTAATGTTTATTTATTTTTTAGAGAGAGAGACAGCATGAGCAGAGGAGGGGCAGAGAGAGAGGGAGACACAGAATGTGAAGCAGGCTCAAGGCTCTGAGCTGTCAGCACAGAGCCTGATGTGGGGCTGAAACTCACGGACCATTAGAGCCTGACCTGAGCAGAAGTAGGATGCTTAACTGACTGAGCCATCCAGGTGCCCCTCACCTTATTGTTTTTTAAATAAAATAGGGTCTTTATATATAGTAGGAAAAGAAAACAAGTTATCAGAGACCAGTTTAAATTTAAAAAAATGTTTTTGAAGAAGGCTAGTTTTGATCTGAGGTTTGAAGATGATCATGGTTTTAGAATGACAGAGAAGAAAGGGGGGGGGTCTTGCTCAAAGCCCTCAAGATGGAAACTGGCAAATCTGTATGTGTGTGCACACAGGTGTGCAAGTTTGGGGGGTGAGGGTGAAAAGCAATGAACTTCCCCAGAGTAAAGAAGTTGAAGGACAGTCTAGGGAATCTGAACTCTACACTTCAGGTAAAGAAAAGCCTAGAGGTTCTTAAGTAAAGCAACACCTCACTAAAATCTGCTAGAGGACAATGCTTCTAACTTCCCTGTGTAAATGGGATTCAATGAGGAGAGGTCAAGGCACCAGCCTGGAGGCAGCTGCAGAAGTCTCTGCTTGAGGTGACATGGCCCCAGCTGACATGTGAACCATGGAAGTGAAATGACCAGAGCTGATCTGGACAACCACAGAACAAGGGTCTGCTGGCCCACAGCAGGTGAGAATATTCAGAGGCTGTAAGACAGAAGTAAAAAGGAATTCAGGATTTTGATCAAAGAGGCTTAAGAAGCTGGTGGTGGAAGGAAAATGAGAAGAGAGGTCTTGGGTGGGATGCAGAGGAGGAGGCAATGCAGGTCTGAAGGACTTTCAAGAAAGCCCAAGTGCTGTAGCCCCAATGGCACTGGGATGATTTTATGATTTTATTATTATTTCTAAGTTTATTTATTTTTAAGAGAGAGAAAGAGTGTGAGCAGGGAGAGGCAGAGAGGGAGACAGAGGATCTGAAGCAGGTTCCATGCTAACAGTATAGAGTTCAACGTAAGGCTTGAACTCACGAACTGTAAGATCATGACCCGAGGTGAACGCTTAACCGACTGAGCCACCCAGGCACCCCAGCAGCAGGATGATTTCAAATCCCTGGGATTCTGTCCTGGCACTTTCTGCTGTACCTCTCCCCTCATCTGTATAAGTGGCATGGTGATACCTATCCCCTGCTTACTTCAGAGTGGTTAAGGGTCAGTTAGATCATCTGGATAAAAAGCACCAGGTATTGTCATGCATGCAGGTGGTGGTCGCAGGGAGAGATTACATTCACTTAGAACACAAGGCCACAGAAGTTGACATGGTCCAGGACTCAGTTTTAACCTACACTTTATTGAGGAGAGAGAATTTCTGGAGAATCTACTGATTTGCTAAAAATCATTGATTCCCTTTCCCTAAGCCAGGAACCAAAGCTCCGTGGTTCAGGGTAGAAGTATGTGGTCAGCGCTACCATAACAGGAGGCTTCTTCCCAGGCTGCCAGAGGTGGAAAGGCCTTGTGTGCATCATCTGGTTTGAGCCTCTTGTTTTACAGGTGAGGAGCAGAAAAGCGACTTGGCCAAGGTCACCTAACTTGGGAAAGCCCACGATAGCAACAGGAGAGGCCAGAAGAATGATAATGTGAGGATGGACCACTTCTCTCTGTCAATGGCCACCAAGCTGGCTCACACTGCCGTCTTCTCTCTCCCAGACTTTTGCATAGTCTCCCCACAACCTGTTGCCCCCACTGAAGTCAGAGTGACTTTTAAAAACCCAAATGTAACCATGCCACTTCCCTGTCAGAGCACTTTGATGGGTGTGGGAGTGGCTCCATCCTTCTGGTCCTCTACTGAAGGCCACAGATCCTGTCTTGAGAGCCTACAGCTCTCCCTGCTACAGCTCCCACCCTTTGACCCTTCAACCCTGCCACCCCTTTGCAAATAATCTCCTTAAAAAACTCTTCAGCCACCCCTTTTGAGTTTCCTACTGCTTCCTGCCAGGACCCTGAAGATACCAATGGCCTGTAAGTCCCTGTGATGTGGCTCCTGCCTGCCCCTCCCATCTCCACCCACCCTTCCCCCCATGTGCTCACTCCAACAAGCCCTACTCCTCCTTGGATGAGTTATAGGCTGTAGGTTATATTAGAAACTCCTAATTCTCAACAAATCCTCATGGAATTTATCATAATTTGTCAACATGCATGTATGTCTATATGTACAGAAACACATGTGTTTGTATTTGATCCACTTCCTTCTCGCTAGACTATAAAATGAGATCCCCTGTTGATCTGGTTTCCAGAGTTTGAAGGCTAAAGGGTTTGGAGGCAAAATGCTCCTAGAGACTCAACTGCTACCAGCTTCCTTGCCATTCTCTCTCAGTGACACGATAAAAAAGGAAAATGAACAATTGCTACAGATGCTTGGAAACAACATTCCTGGCACCTCTTCAGTCAAGCAGCATGCAGAGAGCGCCCAGTTGGAGAAGGGGAAAATGGATGCCGGCTGCTCTGGGAGCCATGAGCACAGTAAGGCCTGGTGTCACAGCCTGCCCTTGGGAATGAAGCCAACAGCCCACAGGAATGTCCCAAAGATGGAGGAGGCTATTACCATGGCTCACTCAGACTGCACTGCATGGGGAGGGGAGAGTCTTATTATTAACCTCAGTGTATTAATATTTGAAAAGCATCTTCACAATGATAGATAGCAGTCACCCAGAGAATTGGAACAGCCTTGGTTCTGCAAAGTGTTTTCAAAGAGGAAGAACAGCTTTTATCAAGAGGGAAGAGAGGACACTGGGAGAAAGTGTTATGTCCTGGGCTGGGGAAACTGCCTTGGACCACGGCACACTGCCTCTCCTGTGGATCTGTCTGCACAGGTAACTAGCAGGTTTATCTGAACAGTGGCCTGTCTCAGGAAAGCGGGTGGGGGTGGAACTCATAATGGCTGACCTCCGAGAAAAAGCTGCTGAGCCAATTATTTTTTTTTCTGACAGTACACTAAAATGATTGTTGCTGATTATACATATTTCCATGAATAGTATGTCTCCCCAATATATAGTTTCTACATAGAACTCCATTTCGTGTTTTGAAATTAGAGAAGAAAACATTAAAAAAAAAACCTCATTAATGATGCCACCTTTGTTCTCACAGGTAGCTTAACAGAGATATTCAGACCATTAACACCTGATGCCTTGGTCTCCAACAGCTACATCTGAACTTGTCAACTTAGTAGGCTGCCAAGAAGCTGCTGAATCCCCACTCCTGTACCTTCCCCACCCTGCCCGCCACATACTGTGGTGAAATCCTGCTCTCTGAAAGAAATCATTCACCCTCTGGACACAAAGCCCTTCTCAGGAAACTGGGACACCTGGAATCAGTGTCATCCTGGTGCCGGTGGAGAAACAGGCCAAGCATGACCTTTTGCCACCAAAGTCAGGAATCAGCCGATACTACCTTCTCTGTGAAGTTTCCAAGGAGCCAACGGGGGTGGGAAGGGAGCGGCAGGGTCTGAAGGCACCTGTCCTAAGGCTCTGATGGAACATCTGCCAGTCACAGAACTTAACCTTGGGGCCTGGGCAAAGTGGGTCTGGAAGATGTTCAAGGTTCAAAATGGCAGCAACTCTGTGCTTCAGAGCACAGGGACATAGCCTGCGATGCACCCGCTGCCCTGTTGTGTCCTCTGAATTGTCTTCAACCAACCTCACCACTTGACCTCATCTCCAATCTAGTAAGAAGGCAAAGACAGAATGCAGAAAGGAAAGGCATTTCTAGTTTGAAGCATCACTTGGATTCTGACTTAAAGGCAAAGCCAGAGTGGACTACACAATTTTGTGCACTTTGTTTTAAAAGAATGGCTCTGGGGGTGCCTGGGTGACTCAGTTGGTTGAGTGTCGGACTCTTGATTTTGGCTCAGGTCATGAGATTGAGCCCCATGTAGGGCTCTGTGCTGATAGTGTGAAGCCTGCTTGGGATTCTCCCTCTTTTTCTCTCTCTCTGCCCCTCCCCTGCTCATATGTGTGCACACTCTCTTGCTCTCTCAAAATAAACATAAAAAAAAAAGCAACAAAAAGTGTTCAAAGGATGGCTCTGTGTTAAATGGGCCACAGAAGATGATGAAGGACACGTTGAGCCATCTCCTCACAGATCATCTCAAGAGGCCCTGCATTGCTCTCTGTACCATGACCTTCCAGATGCCTCTGTGCTCTGAGGAGCTGGAAGTCATGCAGTAGGTGGCACTTGGGATGCCCAGATTTCAATGTGAGTGCATGGGTAAGGCAGCGGAGGCCAGGACACAAGGTTTTATCTTTTGGGGGCATCTTTCTGTTGCATTCCTCCTCTGCCACTTACTTGGGCCACACCTGCCCCAAGTCACTGGGGTACACAGCCAGGTGCAAGAGGGTACACGTGCAGGCAGAGGACCCTTCTGGGATGAGGAGAGAGAGCACCAAGGGCAGGCATTCTGGCTGGTAAATTCCCTGCAGCCTGCAGTGCTTCATCCCTCATCCAGACAGCCACAAATGTTTACCAAATGGCTCCCAGTATGAAAAGGGGGGAGGACAGGAAAGGGGGTGTGAGTGAAGATGAGGGTGGCTCTAGGAGACACTGGAAGCCTTTCTACCGAAACCTGAAGGCTGGAACTGCTTGGAGGGATTAGAAGGTGAGCTTTTCAACTGCTTCCCTTCCTCTAATCTTTCAAAGCAGGTCCTAAACGTAGGAAGGTACCAAAGGCAGTCATCAAAGCAGAGAACGGCCCCTGTTCAGGAAGAAGCCTCAGGGTGACCCATCACTTAACCTCCTCGAGTGCTGCCAGCTTTAGAGCCTGACACTGAGAGCTAACATCTGCCAGGGACCTACTGGGCAAATATTCCTGCTGGGCCCCCACCCTTTCCCTGGGCACTGCCGAGGTCAAATCCATCCCCTATTTGCAGGAGCCTTCTGCAGCACTTTCCTGCCCACCTCCCCCTTCATTTCAGTCAGGCTGACCCACAGTGTCAAATCCACAGTGATTCATTTGGAGAGAGGTCAGGTATTTGTATACCAATGTGGCAGTTTCCACACGGAATAACCAGATGGTTTGTTTATTTCAGTCCAGGGAGGAAGAGCTGGGAATTATTTGAAAGGCAAAATAGGGAGTATTTCCTCTGGAGCTGAGAGGAAGTTGACTTAAGGGGCAGAAAAAAACGGAGTCCTGTTAACCAACTGCAAGATTTCTAACCATAGGTCACTATGTGGAGAAGGACCCAGAGAAGCCACACCCGGAAGGACATCTAACCAGCCTCATCATCCTTTGGTTTCTTGGTCCTTCCAGGTCACCCAGCTGATGGCAGAGACACAGCTGGGATCTTGGTTGGGCAGCCTTAAAGAGAAAGATCTACACAGCATGGGGCTTCATCCCTGTGGGCAATGGGTCTCTGGAGACCGAGCCAAAAGCCGCAACACAAGCATTAGTGGAGTTTCCCCTGGTCCCTGGCTCCTTCTTCCAACCCTGGCCTTCAGAAACAAAGGAGGGTGGGGTTAAGAAGGAAGAAACTGGCCCTGGAACAGGTCAGGATAACTGGAACTGTGACTGATGATCATGAATGTCTGAAGTTAAAAGAAGGGACAGAAAGATATTACTAAGATTTCCTGTAAATACTAACATTCACCTAGTATTTTATTACTAATAAAAAACTTTCATAAACTTTATCTTACTTGATCTTCACAAGACCCTTGGGAAAGAACTACTGTCCCCATTTTATAAAACAGGAAATTGATTCAACCATCCTCCATACTAGTAGCATTAGAGGGGACAGTAATGCCTTCCTTGCCATCATGTGCTTAGGTGTGGGGGAGTGGCTGTGGAGAATGCAGAAATGATAGGAACTAGAGGTGCTTCTGCTTCCTCAGCCTCTTTGGAAAGGCTGCCAAGGCAGCCCCAAAGACAACACTGAAGAGAAAAACATCCAGAAGTTAAAACTGAGGGAGACAGACAGCCCCTTTCTCTGCTCTGTCTACCCACTAGAACGGGTCCATCTGACCTCTCTACTTTGGACGCTCCCACAGCTTTCACTTATCCCACAGCTCACTCAGAGTGGACTCTCAGTAAAGTCAGTAGACTGACTTAGGTTTCTGTTTGTTTTTTAAAACCCTGAATGGATCCTAAACTTCCATGGTTACTTGTTAGCCAGATGTTCTAAATTGTTAAGGTCCAGGCATGTAAGTCTATATGCTCGGTGGTCCCCCTCTCCCCTGGGGGTAATTCAGATTCTCTGGTAGACGAGATGCAAACTCTTGGTGAGACACAGGCAGGGCTGTGGAACTTTCTTCTCCAGTAACCTGATCAACTTACTTTCACCAGTTTTCTAACCTGATCATCAGACCTGGCTGCCATTCATATAGTCCAACTGGATAAAGTTGTACTCCACCTGCTTGTCAAGATCCCATGCACCCTTCAATTCCTGAGGGCCTTCTCCACAAATGAGTCCCCGATTCCTGAGTCTCCTCCTTTGCTCTCTCATTGCTATTTAATTATATGCCTTTCCTACAGTTCTTCTCTAATTGTACTTGTGCTAATTCATTATGAACATTGTTCATTTCCCTAGTGGATCATAAACTACTTACAGACAGATACTGTGTTGAATTCATCTCCGTGGTTTTCTCTGTCTGGTCATGGGGTTAGCTTTATACATAGTAGGGGTACAATAAATAACTATTAAAATGGAATTTTCCTCGGTTTCTTAAAAAATAGGGTATCTGTAAAACATATCAAAGGATCCCTGCACAAAGACAGTCCCACTCCTCATACTGTCCTTTGACAAGACATATGGAAAATGGAACCCCTCTCCCTCCACCTCTATCACCAGGGTCAATGTAGTCAGGCCCAGCTGGCACGCAGATAGAAAAAAGGTAAAACCAGACTGGCAAGACAAGGGTTCCTAGTTTGCTTATTTAAAGAGGTTAAGATTACATAAGCAAAGCAAGGAATGAATTAGTGCTATTATCTGTCCTCAAGGGAAACCAAGGAAGGAATTTTTAAGGGTAGGGAATGCAGAGGAGGGGGTGAAGGAAGAAGAAAGGGAGTGTCTCACAAGAACAAGAACACAAAAGCTGATGGCTGAGATGTGAGTGGACTCCCCATCATGACAAGGGAATGAGACACCCCATTCCTTTTAGTGTAAGGTAAGCCCAGCTACTCCTAAGGTGAAAGGTCACTATGGTTCCCCTGCTCATGACTCAAGGTTAGCTGAAGTTGGAGGCATCTGAGAGCAGAGTGGAGGGAGAGAAGGTAGAAGAATACTACTAGAAAATTCAGATAGGGCCACTAAGTGATGATGGTACACTGGGAGAATCGCTCCAGAAAGTGCTTATGGGCGAGTCTGGGTTCTTCTTACAAGGTGAAGATGGGGAAAGAAGTCTGATTTGGGTTAATAACTGGTGGAGCAGATGATGGAATCTACCCCCAGCCCTCCCACCCACATGCTATCCCACAGAACTCAAACTTTCTTTATTGGCCAAGGACTTGGTACCCGAATATAGCTACCCTGGGCCAGGCTCCAGGGAAGCAGTGGTCACAGGGGTTGGCGGGAGAAGAAAAAAAAAAAAAATCCCAAGAATCATATCCCAGTCAGCAGGGGGAGGACAAACTATTTCTGCTGGAGATTTAAGATCTCCCCCTCCCTCCCCTTCTCTCTCTCTCTGTCACTCACACACACACACACACACACACACACGCACACGCACACGCACACGCACACACACAGAAATCTACTATGAATCTAAGTAAAAATCTAATTCCAGTTTAAGGATAAGAGGTTTAGTCTAGAAAATCCTGCTTCCTGAGCCAGTGTGGGGAGGATGTTACCTGTTCTCAATGTCCTATCAAATCACACTTTTCTTTTAGGACAACAGAGAGGAGGATGATAATTTCTCTATCCAGAACCAGGCAGGAGATTGAGGTGCATAATGAAGCTGCACACCCCTCTGCCTGGCCATCCAGCCCCTCAGACACTCCTTTGCCCAGACTCTCTCTCAGTTCTCACTTTGGCCACAGGTCACTCAGGACAGAGGCAGAGGGCAGGGCCCACCTGGCACCACCTCCCACCTGGGATGAACTAGGGCATGTGTGGGAGCCTCTGCTCCCTCCCAACAGGGCCAAGTCTCCCTGAGCCACACAGCCATGTCTCCATCACCTCCTGCCAGGGCTCACGCCAATGCACGCAGAAGGCTGGCCACAGGCAGGGAGGGGACTGAACCTTGGGACTATGAGACCGGCTCCTCTAACCCCCATGGCCCCAAATGGTACCTGCCAAGGCCTTGATCCGGGACCTCTCAAAGAGCCTGGCTGAGCTGTTGTCATTATCCAGCTCATCGTCCGGGGCATCCCAGCGGGCATTGATCCGGCTGTATGGTGGCTGGTTGCCCACGTTTTCAAACTCCGTGGCCGATGTCATGTCAGCAGGCTCTCAGCAGTTGTGCCTGCCTCAGTCTTCATGGAAGGGTCCCTAGGGGGGAACAGCAACACAGTCAGAGGGTTAGCTACCTCCCCCTTGGACTTTTTCTCAGGGGAAACTTATTCGGAGCATCCAGCAGGGGTAGGTCCTTGTAGGAGGAGCACACCGTGCCATCTGCCGGGCCATGCTTCCCACCTGGGGTCTCTGGGTTATAGAATATTGCAGCAGCAGCAGTCGCCGCCGCCGCCACACTGTAACGGCGACAGTGGCGGCAGGGATGGAGAGCTGCAGGCAGAAAGGGTCAGGACGGCCAGCAGGTGGAGACGTCAGTCGCAGCAAGCCCGCTTCCTCCAAACCTGCGGCTGAGGCAGCTGTGGAAGCTTGGGAGCCGGAGAGGGGAGGCTCTCCTGGGAGCCAGGGGATGGGCGGGGTGGGGGATGGGGGTGGGGTGGGGAGAAGAGCAGCTCAACCCTGTGGACTGGACCAGGACCAAACCTGGACAGGAAGGAGAGGTGAAAAGTTGGAAGTTGGCTGAGTCCCACTCAAACGTGAATCAGTGGGGAGAGAGATGAACAGGAGATGCCACTGATGCCACCAGCCCCAGCAGCTGTGCTGGGGAAAGTGTACTCCTCTCAGAGGCTGCCCAAGATCCCTCCCAGAGCTTTCCCAGCAACAAATATTTAGAAAGCTGAGCTCTTGGTTTTACCTTCTCTGAAGTGCAATCAGGTGCGTGGACAAGGTTGAATCCCAAGACCGACCAAGGCGCCCAGATGAGACTGCTGTCCTATCAAGGCTGTCAGCATGATGGTGGGGGTGGTGGCGAAGGGCTCCCACGGACAGCGGAGCTGTGCGTGTTCATCTATGCAAGGCACATGGGCATCAGGAGCACTGTGTTCTTACTTGCCTGTCATTTATCATGTTTGCTCATTCATTCATGATTGACTAAAATATGTACCAAGGCCCAACTAGAGGGCAGACACTATGCGAGGCAATTCTGAGTAAGACAAGAGGTGCCCTGTCCTCATAGAATTTATATTCTGGCCGTAAGGCACCCAGTGAAATAAGCAATTATAGTAAGGTGTGCTGTGTGCCACCGCTGGGAAAGAATAGGGAATTGTGGGGTCTCATGGCAGGGCTGGATGTCAGGATAAGGGAAGCGTAAGGTGGTTCCCAAAGGAAGCTCAGAAACATTCTGTGAAGGGATAAAGGGGCAAGTCCAAACAAACGGTATAAAGAGCAGGTGCAGGGTTCTGAAGGTGAGAAAGACCGTGGCAAAATTTAGGAAACTTACAACGTAACTAGAGGGTGAGGGCAGAGTCAGGGAGACAAGGGAGATGGGAGACTAGAGGTGCAAGGCTAGGGCCTGAATGTTGTGGGCTTTTGGAAAATGACTATCTTTCATTCAGCCTTAATTTCCTCTCCAGTACCTGCCATTCAGGCATCTCCCCAGGGAACTAAAGGGATTCCAAGATCAAGTCTATAAGATAGGACAGGGAGCCCAGAGCCTTCATATCCAAGAGAACAAAATGGGGTGGGGAGGCCATGAGGCAGACAAATGACAAGTGTGGACAACCAGTGAGCTGTGAAGTAAGCCACTTCCTCTATGAATGTGTGCACACTCACACATTCGTATACATACACCCCAGCACACACACCGGTACTGATATCCCCCACACACACACAAACAGATGCATGCTTGATGAAGAAATGATGCAAGCTCACCAATCCAAGTGTAAATGCAGTGCTGTCGCCCTTATTTTTCAGACACAGAATCACTCCAGACTCCTTTTTCCCCAGTCCAATTAATCAATCCCACCACATCCCTTCGAGGTAAGACAGGAGCCAGAATTATCCATCTTAATTGCACAAGGAAGAAAACGAAGCCCTAACACAGGATTGAGGGCTCCCCAAGGTCATCTAGGGAATTACTGCTATGGCTAGGGCTAACGGCCAGGCTGTAGCCTGATTTCTCCCCTTCTACCAGGCAGATTTTTAGGGAAGCAGATTCAATTTAGGTGAGAGAAGAACATGGCACACAGGGACAGAAGGTATTCCCCAGTGTCCAGGACTTGACAAAGGTGTTTGCTCCTCAGGGAAGGGGAGATATAAGGTGGGGAAGCCAGTCATGACTCCAAACAAAGCATGCCCTGCAATTCCAGGCCTGTGCCCAGGAAGACCCTCATCCCTTACACAGCCTGTCATCTTCCACAAATGGACACACGAGTTCCATGGCTGAGATTTCTCACTCAACTGCTTGGGCAAAGAGAGCTGGGAAGGACTCCATCCCCCCCATGCCTTCCCCCCAACCCCTGCTTCCCTGAAGGGGAGTGACTGCTGGCTCCCAGCTCCAAGCAGGACAGAGACTGACAGGCTGACCACCTCCTGCTGGCCTGCAAGCCTGTCCAGTGGCCCCTGAGAAGGGCCGAGCTGCCAGACGCAGGAGGTGAGGTAAGATCAGATCCCGCTTGCAGGAGGTAACCAGACCCTGGCTCTCCTTCTTGTCTTAGGCTATTTTTAAGAGCGGCTGAGAGAGGCCCAGGCCATGGGCTGGTGGAGGGCGGGGGGTGGGGGGGGGTGGGGTGGTGGTCAGTGAGATTACCTTTGCCATGGCTCCGTAAATAAGTCTGCCCCAGAAAGATGAGCCTGAGCAGGCACACCAGCAGGCCCAGCATTCAAGACAAGATTGATGGCCCTGGGTGCAGAAGAACAGCCACTAGACAGCAATTCATCCTGCTTAAAAACGCCATGCCTCCTGCCACTGTGGCTCAGAGAAGGGAGCGGTCAGGCAGCGGCTTGGCAGGGAATGTGATAAAACTCACATGTATGTCTAAATACAGAAGTCTAGGGTTTGGGGTGAGGGGGTTGTTTTGTTTTTAGGAGGTCAGGTCCTCGAAGGCAACCACCAAGGAAAAAAGATGCAGAAATGAAAGGGAAGCCCTCTTCCTCTTGCCCCATAGCTGTGCCCACCCCGGTGGCCTGCCCAGATGGCGTCCCTTCAGAGCCAAGGGAGGCGGGGGTAGTGTGCTCGGTGGTTTAGCAAGGGGAGAATCTCACAGAATCAGGTGTGAGAGGCAGAAGAGAAGAAAATCTTAAAATGGGAAAACTACAGATGGTTATTCCAGGAACACAAAAGCAGAAACAAAACCCCAAACAAGGCCTGGAAGGTCATGGAAATGACAAGTTGGTATCTGAGGGGAACCTGAGGGTCAGGTAATCCGGTCACATTTTTTAGGATATAAGTCATCTATGCATCTAGAATGGGCCTCCATTAAGTATGAAAGACAGCAAGCACCTGGCTAACATTAGACCTTAAGCTGCACCTCACCCCACTGCCAGCAAACCCAGGAGAAAGGACATAAGTAGCTCCTTGTCATTTTACTCCCCAGTTCACCCTCAAGTTCCTAAGAAGCTTCTCCCAACCCACCAGACCCTTGTCAAAGCGGAGGTGGGGCTTCTCTGGCCTGTGTGACTCTGCCTGGGAAAGCCCACCTTCCCTGTCCATTTGCCTATCGCAGTGGGGCAGGCCTGTCTCCCAATGTGCAGTCCAGAGGCTCGCCCTCACCTGCTGGACTTCTGCCACTAAGGCCAGGTTATATTTTGATCAGCATGGGTTCCTAGAAGACTTGCCCACAGCTCAGAACGGAAAAGCTCATCGGATCGTACAGGGCACTCACTCACAGAAGGAGTGCCTGCTTGGTAAATGGATTTCACAATATCACCGCCACAGCTCATAGCTCCACCCTTCACATTGTGCCCAGGACCTCATCCGCTTCCGAGATCGGGTGTTAGTCTCAGAATCTCAGCCTCACATGCTATGCCCAGGTAATCCCTGGGGCAGCTGGGACCCCAGCAAGTGGCAGCAGTGGCAACAGCAGCAGCAGCTGCTTCTCCCCCCGCCTGCAGGGTGCTGCCGGAGCCCTAGCTAGAGCTCGCTTCAGGCTTCCTGCAGCACTGAGCAGGAGGCTGGATGCACTGCCCTTTTCTTCCCCACCCCATCTCCTCTTCCCTGGGCTGCTTAGATGAGAAGCAACAAAGCCCAAAGTTCTACTTCAGGAGTGGGAAATGGGGGAGGGGAGAACACAGGGTGATGCTGTTCTTCCTTCACAGGGTCACAAGTCACAGGCTGTTGCAAAGGCTTAGATGGAGTCTTCCTTAAACAGAGAATTTGGACCCATTCTACCTTTAACTTTCCTTCTAGTTTTAAGGTTGGACTTTTCACTTGCTTCCTATTTTGTCCTGCCCCTTGATGCTATGCCAAACCTGCTTTTAACATATTTTGATACTATGGCAATCCAGGTCAGGAGATTAAATCCTGAAGTCTCCCTGGTAACTTTCCTGCCAGTGCATTTACTAAAACAGAACACCCTCCTACTCCATCTGATCATAATCTCACTGCATATTCCCAGATACCTTAAAGAGCAAATACATACTAAAACAGCGTGAGAACTAATGAGACGCCCAGTACAGAGTACACTAAATCTATCTTAAACCTTAATCTCCTCCCACCCCCAAGCTCTAGTCTAGCACCCCCGACTGTCTACCAGATATCACTACCTAAAAATTATAGCTCAGTCTCAATATGGGTAAGTCTGAGAACATGGCTCCTATGACAGAACAGGGGAGTTTCTGGACCATGGGGTGACAGTGAGGCCCAGTGAGGTAAGCATGACACCTGTGGGTGACTTTTCCAGCAGAGGGGGACACCATTGGCAGTGCCAGCACCAAGCTGCTTCCCCTCCCCAGAGCACATGCTGCTTTTGCACACTCTGCAGTTCCCATCCCAATCTGCCCTGGCCACCAGTCCATCAGTGGCAGAGTATAGTTAGGTGTTCTAAAAGGGTCAAGATTCCTATACAGGGTTGCCACCTTCAAGGATCCCCATGTACTTGCAATACCCTGGCCATTCGAGTCCACAGCTGTTTGGTAAGGCCTTACCCAGACCCTTCTGCTCCAGCTTCTGTCACTAGGCAGGGACTTTAGGCCCACATGTCACAACTTGTCCACTCTCATCATGGAAAAATCTCCTACTAAGAACTGGCTCCAGTTATGCTGCAGCTGCTGGAATGGGAGTGGGGGTATGGTGGGATCATGATCCCAACAGTTCTTATAGGGATTTGGTTGGAGAACAGGTGCAGCTTAGCACTGATAGAGGGCTGATAGGGCAATCCCTACATCTTAACAGCATCTATCAGCACCTCACGTCCTACACAGAGGCAAATGTCCACTGGGAGTGATTAAAGAAGACAGGAGAAATGATACTTTTAGTATACATAGTTTTCAAAGACTATCCTCTACTGGGAATCTTGGGCTCAATATCTATCTACATTTACAGAAAACTGTTACAACCCAGTCCTACCTCTTATCTTTACTAACTCACTTCTTTCAGGATAACTACTGGCTTCCTCTCCCAGAATAAGTAATATTCTATGGTATTTGAATGAAAAGTTGAATGCCCAATTTATTTTCTTCCACAAAGACTTTTCCAGAATACTCACAGTGGCCTCTCTCTTGTTTTTTAATGGTTATTTTTGAGAGCGACAGAGACAGAGAGACAGAGTGTGAGCAGGGGAGGGGCACAGAGAGAGACAGGGAGAGAATCTGAAGCACGCTCCAGGCTCTGAGCTGTCAGCACAAAGCCTGAGGCGGAGCTTGAACTCATGAACCATGAGGTCATGACCTGAGCTAAAGTCAAACACTTAACCCACTGAGCCACCCAGGTGCTGCATGACCTTTCTCTTCTTCAGTGAAAATTGTCAGGGAGGTAGTAAGATCTCAATTTTGGAGGTGGTTAAAAGTAAGTTGAAATAATAGATTTGAAATAATCGTTGAGATATTTCTAATTAAGTAATTGATTCAGAAAAATATAAAAGAATAAAATAATTATATAAGTCAATGGAGAACTATACAATACAATCAAGCTCCCAACGCTTGAATTCACTGATGAATCTTAGTATCATTAAGAGTAGGACAGCTAGATACTGGGTGTCTCCTGAGATGATACAATATGAAGGAAATCATGACCATTGACATTCTTGTCAAAAAAGTTAACCTCAATCTGATCAATCCTTAGAGTTAAGTTCCCATTACAGGAATTATAGGAAACCAAAAGACAGGTTAAATGACAACATGAGGAAGCAAGAGACAGACCCACAAGATGGGACATTCTGCAGACAACTGCCTCCACTTCCTCAACAAGTCAATGGCATTAAAACAAACAAAAAAGGAGGTGAAAATAGGAACTGTGTAGATCAAAAGAGACTTAGAGATGTAATAATTAATACAATGTGTACCTCATTTGGATCTTGATTCAAGTGCTACCAAAACACATTTGGGGGACAAACAGGGACATCTGAATTATAGACTCAATATTGGATGATAATCAGAAATTATAGTTAATTATGTTAGGTGTGATCATGGCATTGTGGTTATCTAAGAAAATAAATGTTCTTTAGAGATGCTGAAGAATGTACAGAGGGACAGGTCATGCCATCTGGGATTTACTTAAATATGCTTCAGCAAAGTGGGGAAGAGATGAAGTAGGAAGCCCCTACTAACTGCTGACTTTGAATGATTTACACATGGGGGGGTTCATGACGCTATTCTCTCTACTTTGGTTATATGTATGAAAATTTGTACAATAAAAATGCTCATTTATTATTAAAATTAAATTTTGTCAATTTTATTTAAAACAGTCATATGCCCTAGGTACAACTGGAACATAGAATAAATGTCAACTCCTTTACCATGCCCAGCGTGGTCTGGCTTCTGCCTCCCTCTCCAAGCTCATCTCCCCATACTCACTAGATGCAACCTGCAAACCTTTCAGTTCTTCCAACCTGCCATTTCTTCCCCAGTTCAGGCTCTGGTGCATGCTATGCCTTTGGTCTGGGATAATTTCTGGACCACCTTTGCATGTTTGGCCCTTCAGGTCTCCTCTTAGATATCATCCCCTTGTGGGAGACCTCCTGAGCACCCTGTCTCAGGTAAATCCTTTGTCAGCTTCAGTCTGTGCATCCTGCTTGACCCCTTCCTAGCACTCATCATAACAGTAATTACTCATACATCTATCGGTTTGTGTTTTTGCTTCCTCCTGCATAGACTATAGGTTCCTCACAGGCACCAGCCATGTCAGTCCTACTCATGATTATATTCCAGTGCTTAGCTTTGTGCTCGGGACACACGGTCATTAAATCAATATTCTCCTCTTAGGGACCTAAGCTCAAGCTCTGGAACCTCTTTAAACCCCTCTGTCCCACCATATTCCCTGATCCAAGCACTACTTATTAGGCACTTATTTATTCATCACCAAAGCCAGTCATTATGCCTCTTTACAGTGTCTTCCTTTTGTCATTCCTTTATGTTCTAAAGCCTCTATTTCACTTCAGGCCCTTATGACTTCCCACCTGGACTTGTGTAATGGTCCATCTCTGTCGAGGCTTGACCCCTTCAATCTATTCGGAATGGCCCTTTTCATGACTACTTGCCTCTACTCTGTAACAAGACCATCGCACAGTCTACCAAAGCCCCACACTGTCCAGTGCTGAGCTCATACTTTCTCTTATGCTAAGTCTGCTCCAACCAGGAAGGTACACACGTCTCCCAACCCCCACCACTGTGTCAGATGCCTCTACAACTGTATTTGTGCCACACTCCACATGCTGAAATTTAGGCATCTCTCCTCTCTCCTGGCAATTTAAAACAACTTTCAAACATTTAGAAGCACAATATACAACATCGTCCTGGAATCTGAGGTGAGGTCACCTTTCTCCTCCTACCCAACCCCATGGATTATTCACTGCCTGTACATCCAAGTGGAGAGGACAACGGAGATGGGCTCAGGGAATGCTGATGGTGACCTGTGCACAGACTTCCCCTTTTCAGTGCCACATCCTCCTGAATCTCATTGCTATTTTCAAGTGAGGCCAGATCTTCGTTGTCTCGCCTTCTGTCCATCCTTCCAATCTTGGGAGGAAGATGAATCTTTAGTTTTTTCTCCCATCCATCTTCATTTTAACATGCTCAAGTCTTTCCCATCTTAAATAAAACTCTTACTTGCCATATTTTCTCTTCCTCTCAGAGTCAAATTTCCTGACAAATGTGCCAAGAATATGAACAGGTGACTTACGAAAGAGGAAATACAAAAGACTAAAAGCCTATGACTAGATACTCAAGGTTATTACTGACCCAAAAAATACAGATTAAAGCAAGAAAGAGATCCTATAGGCAAACATTATCAAGCTGAATAATGTGAAGTGTAGATGGTGATATGCAGAGTGGGAACCTTGTACCCTGCTGGTAGGAGTGTAAATTGGCCTAGCCATTCCAGAGGGCATTCTGCCAGTTCTCAGGAGGCAGGTTACATATCTGCAACTCTGTTCCTGGCCTTATAGACCAAAAAAATTCTCGTGCAGGTCTGAAAGGGGTCATGTGCAAGGATGTTCACTGCAATATTGATTATGGGGGGTGAGTGGGCAGGTAGAAATAACCTGTGCGTCCCTTACTGGGGGATGGACAGTAAAATGTAGTGAATGCACACATTGAAGACACATGGCAGCACTGGAGAATCTTAAAAACACAGTGATGGATAAAATAAATAAGAAACATAATGAGATCTATAACACACCACTGGAAAAAAAAATTTAAATACATACAAAACAATACATATAAGAGCATATTACAAACAAGAGGCAAACTCTTAAACACATGAAAATGGCCACCTCTAGATTGGAATGAGGGGAATGGAGAAGGTAAAAGAAAATAAAAGGAAATCAACACCAAAAAACCCCCAAACAATCTGATTAAAAAATGGGCGGAGGACCGGAGTAGACATTTTCCCAAAGAAGACATACAGACATATGAAAAGATGCTCAGCATCACTCATCACCAGGGAAATGCAAATCAAAACCACAATGAGAAACCACCTCACACCTGTTAGAATTGCTGAAATCAAGAAAGACAACAAACAAGTGTTGATGAGGATGTGAAGGATGTGGAGGAAACTTGGGCACTGTTGCTAGGAATGTAAACTTGGGCACTGGTGCAGCCACTGCAGAAAACAGTATGGAGGTTCCTTAAAAAATTAAAAATAGAAATGCCATATGATCCAGTAATTCCACTATTGGGTATTTACCCAAAGAAAACAAAAACACTAACTCAAAAAGGTATATGCATCCCTATGTTTACTGCAGCATTATTTATAAGAGCCGAGACGTGGAAGCAATCCAAGTATCTATCAATAGACAAATGGATAAAGAAATGTCACACACACACACACACACACACACACACACACACACACGACTATGAAACAGCCATTAAAAAGGATGAGATTGTACCATTTGAGACAACATGGGTGGACCTGGAGGTATTATGCTAAGTGAAATAAGACTGAAAAAGACAAATATCATCTGATTCATCTCATAAATAGAATCTAAAAAAAATGAGTAAACAAGCAAAAAGCAGAATCAGAACTCTAAATACAGAGAATAAACTGGTTGCCAAAGGGGAGGGAGGTGGGGGCTTGAGCAGGATGGATGAAGGGGAGAGGGAGGTAGGCCTCCAGTTACAGAAGGAGTAGGTCACAGGAATTAAGAGCAGAGCGTGGGGAGTGCAGTCAGTGATATTGTGACAGCAAAGTAATGAGACAGATGGTAGCTATACTTATGGTGAACATAGCATAATGTATAAACTTGTCAAATCACTGAGTTGTGCACCCGAAGCTAATGTAACATTGTGTGTCAACTATACTTAAATTAAAAAAAGACTTGTTAAAAAAATAAAAGAAAAAAGAAAAGTCAGTCAATCAACCATGAACCAACCAGGAGAGGGGCGTTTCCCTAGAAAATGAGATGATAAACTGAGATGTATAATAACCTCTGCTAAGGTAAATATAGATATAGTATATTTACATTCATGAGAACTTCCTCATCTATACGACACTCACTCTTCAATTCACTGAAATCTGGTTTCCCCCATTCACTTCATGAAACTATTCTCTCCAAAGGTCACTGACACCTCCCTCTTGTTGATTAAAATCATAGATGCTTTTCAGGTCTTATCTCGACTTCTCAGCAGCATTAAGCTCTGTTGACCATTCAAAAAATTTCCTAAAGTTGCATCCTTATCTTTCAGGACATACTCCTTGTCCTCTCTGAACCTTCTTGTCCTTTCTCTTTGGTCTGCTCGGTGGGTTATTCTTCCTGTATCTCTCACTTGGATGAGATGTTCCCCAGAGTTCAACCCTGGGTCCTCTTCTCCTTCTTCCTCTGTCTACACACTCTTTTAGGCTATTTCGTTCACTCTCATGTCATCATGACCTGAATTACCATCTCATGCTAATGGCTTCTGAATCTATCTCCTCAATTACTGTCCATCAATCCAATTGCCTTCTGAACATTCACCTGGAAGACCCACAGGCCCCTTACACTCAACATGATCCCCAGCTGAAAATATGACCATCCCTGTCCCAGTCTTTCCTGTCATGTTTCTCATTCACCAATATCCCAATGGTCCAAACCAAATGCTGGGATCATGTTCTACCCCTCTTACTTTCCCAGTATCTCACTAACTCGTTCCCCTCAATGTCTCTCAAATCTCTATTCTCTGTCTCTACTTCTCCTCACTTCTGGCAACCATCATCTTAAGTCAAATGGTTTCCTTTTGATTTCTTTGGATCTATATTTTCCCTTTTGTCTATTGTATCAATCTACCCTCTATACTATAGCTAGAAATATTATCTTAGAATACAAATATGATGATATCATTTCTATACTTTAATAGCTCTTCTTTATCTTGGAAGAAAGTTTAAAACCCATAAAAAATTGAGGTCAAAGCCCTTCATGATCAGTCCCTTAACTGAACACCATTTCTATCCAAACCTTCTTCCCAACTTCCCCAGTCTTACATCCCCACCATAATGAACTCTATTCGGATCCCTGGCTCTCTCTGGCCATGTTATTTGCACACGCTAAGCCCAGAAAACTCTCCCTCTTCTTTGGAATAATTTCTTGTCTTTCAGAACTTATCTTAGTCATCACTTCTTTCAAGAAACTTCCCCATCTCCACCACCATCCCCTGCAGCTGTGGGAGGCAGGGGTGATTCTTCTAGGTTCCCATCACACTCAGGGCTCATGTTCATCAAAGTGCTTAACTACGTTGTAGGATGATAATCTATTTCTCTTCTTTCCCAGTAGACTGTATGCTGCTTGAAGTCAGAGACAATCCCTATTCATTCTTTTTATCCCAATAGCCTAGCATACAGCCAAATGTGTGAAATGAGGCTACTGAATGTTGAAAAAATAGATGAAAACTGAGAAATGTAGAGCACTGCTACTTAAGATGTTAAGGATGGCTCCTGCTGAGGACACACCATTTGGAGGCTCATTTGAAGGTGAAGGTAAAGGTAAAGAGGGGGCTGGGAATGTGGCATGTAGCAGCAGTTGCATGGATTCAAGCCGGGCATCAATGCCCTGATGTTGTCACTGTTGCCCCTGTCTCAACCATACATTCCTGCCATCTCCTCCTTTTTGGCTGGAATGTAGTTGCACAAGGGGTGGACAGTGTCCCAAGCTCCTCCTAATGTCTACAAATCTTGACACTCTTCAGAGTAGCTCTGACTCAACCATGCCTCCATTTCCTCACACAAAACATTGATGAAAGCAGCAGCTTCTCACCCAGAATTCCTCTAGACAGAGAAGTTCTACCCCACTTAGCTGAGAAGTCTTTTATTTATTCTTTCTGGAGTCACAGAAATGTCAGTCACAGAATGGTTTCTATCCATAATCTCCACCACACAAATGAAAAGAGCTATTTTAAAAGTTGAACCTATAAATAATATATAAGATATGGGTGCCAATTTAATTATTCATTCATGTTGGAGCTTTTAAAATAATTAAATAAAAATTAACCTTTTAAAAGGTACTCAGGCCCACAAAGACTCCTGAGGGAATGGATGTTGGCCAGAGAATTGCCCCACCCTTGGCCAGGACACAAGGCTGACACAATGAGACCATCTTCTGGAGACATAAGGGAAGTTGCCTGCAAGGGGCAGCTCTAGTCTTGCAGCAAAGACAGTGCAGCCTCTTCAGGCCAGGCAGAGCCAGTTCTCAATGTGTATAACCTCTTAGGCCTGCAGAGAGAGCACCTCTCAGCCACTATAATCTATTAAGCCCCTTCCCTGGGCTCTGCTGATAGACAAGCACCAGATGCTACATCATGTAGTCATTCTGCTGCCCACAGTCCTCAGGAAAAATGCTTGGCCCTTGGTAGGACTGTGTAGCAAAGCCCAGGGTTAGGACGGGAACCTGTAATTTATTCAGATCTTCATGCAGATTGCTCCATTTAATACCTACCCCCACTCACAACTATTAAATATTATTGTAATTACTATTTATTGTTTCTATTTTATCAGAAGACCTGAGCTGAAATCCTAACTCCTGAGTTGTGTGTTCTTCTGTAAGTCACTGAACTACTCTGTACCTGTTTCCCCATCTGTAAAATGAGGAAAAGACCCTGTGTTTCTGTGTCAGAGACTGCTTGGGTCTACCAATGTCTGATTTCTACTCTTTCTACAGACAGCTTGGAGGCATCCTCCAGTCACCTTGTGGCTGGGTATGATTGTGTGATTAAATGAGAAGTGACATGCAACACTTCAAGGTCTTAGCCATAAAAATCATCCCATAATTGTCTTATTCTTTGCTAAATTCCTAGAACCTAGACTACTAGGCCAAGATGGAAGGAGTCTGACTACCTGAACAACTGTGGGGAAGCAAAGCTTCTGCCTCAATTCCACAATTTTTTATTGAATAGCACCCTACAAATGCTTTTATAACCATTTACTCACATATGATGTGAGCAAGAAATAAAATTTTATTTTACAGTTCTTTATTAGAGCTGTTAGGGTATACTAATTAATATACCCACCACTTATCACAGAAAGCTGTTGTACACATTAAATGAAGTTACACAGGAGTGCCTGGGTGGTTCAGTCAGTTAAGCGTCTGACTCTTGATTTTGGCTCAGGTCATGATCTCATGGTTGGTGAGATCAAGCCCCACATTGGGCTCTGTGCTGGCAGTGCAGAGCCTGCTTGGGATATATTCCCTCTCTCTCTGTCTCTCTCTCTCTCCCTTCTTCTCTCTCTGCCCCTCCCCTGCTTGCATTCTCTCTTTCTCCAAATAAATAAACTTTAAAAATGAAAAAAAAATAAAGTTACATGAAAATGATGTTACAACTGTATAATACCCCAAGGTATTATTACTTACAAGTAATATACAGTATCTCCTTGTATCAGGTTTGTGGGTCTGCTCAATATGCATGCTCTCATAGCAAAAATGAAAGTGTATAGTAGGTGGAGTCTATTGTCATTACCCTATTACTCCTTCTGCAACTCTCTTTCCCTTTCACGCCTGTCTTAAGCATCCATGTTCTCTTAACCTCCCTTGATGCCAGGTACCTCCACTGAGTTGAATGATCTAACTTAATTCCCTATCATTATAAATTCCTCACAGGGAAGCCATTTTCACCTTGGAGGTCCTTGCACTTGGTAGGTACTCATTTAGTACATGTCAATTGGGTGAAACAGATGTATCTACTTTCCCAAGGTGCCAGACTAGCCCTCCCAGGGAACACATCTTAGTAAGGGCCTTATGGAAATGTAATATCTTACCCAAAGGAGGGCTATGAAAGAGACAATTTAGGAGCCAAACCAGGCCAGTGGGTTTTAAATAGTTGGTCAGACAGACTACTCAGCACTTCTAAATCATGCAAGAGAATCGACTGTGTACTGTATCTACAGGAGCCAGATCTGCCAATAGCATCCCTGAAAAGTATAAACTTAACCCAATATAAAATTTGTGCTAGGAGACAGACCCTGGGCTGAGAGAAGGAGCTGTCCAAGGTTAAGGAATGTGGAGAGAAGGGGGTCAGCATGAAGCCCATATTTCCTGCCTTCTAGAGTTATACTCAGACCTCTTAACCTCACTGTTGTCCTGGCCATAACCAAGGACTTTGATGAATTTCCAATCCTATTCTAGTATCTTGTATTTGACACAGCATCAAGGCAAGCATTCATAAATAGGTTGACATTATTCATTAATTCCACAATTTTTTATTGAATAGCACCCTACAAAGCTATAAAATACTTAGGTAGAAATAAAATAAAATGTGTGCAAAATCTATAGGCTGAAAGTTCAAAACACTGAGGAAAGAAGTTAAAGATCTAAATAAATGGAGAGATATACCATGCCCATTGATTGAAAGATTCAAAATGATTAAGATGTCAATTTTCCCCAAACTGATCTACATATCAATGCAATACCAGGCAAAATCTCCATAGAATTTTTTTGTGTGTGGAAATCAACAAGCTGATTCTAAAATTTCCATGGCAAGACAAAGGAAATAGAACAGCAAAGTCACTTTGAACAAAATGACAAAACTTGAGGACTCACATGACCTGATTTTAAGATTTATCACAAAACTACAGTCATCAAGATAGTATAGTATGACAAAAGGATAGGCCAATAGGTCAATGGAATAAAGTCTAGAAATAGACTGACATATATGGGGAAAATGATTTTTGACAAAGATACAAAAAACATTTAATGGAGAAAGATAGCCTTTTCAACAAATGGTGAACTAGATATCATATGACAAAGAGAATGAACCTTGGTATGAACCATACCTCATAGCACAAACAGAAATTAACCCAAAATGGATTATAGACCTAAGTGGAAAACCTGGACTTCCAGAAAAAAAGCTTTTAAAAACAGGAGAAATCTTTGTAATGTTGGGTTACATAAAATATTTTAGGTATAATACCAATAACCCATAAACAATTGGGTATCCTAAAAGAAAAAAACTGATAAATTTGGTCACCAAAAGTAAAAATGTCTGCTCTTCAAAAGACATTGTTAAGAGAATGAAAACACAAGTTTCAGAATGGGAGAAATTATTTGAAACACATATCTGATAAAGGACTTTTACCTAGAATACATAAAGAACTCTCAATTAAAAAACAAGACCTCAGGGGTGCCTGGGTGGCTCAGGCAGTTGAGCATCTGACTTTGGCTCAGGTCATGATCTCTTGGCTCATGAGTTCAAGCCCTGCATCGGACTCTCTGCTGTCAGTGCAGAGCCTGCTTCAGATCCTCTGTCTCCCTCTCTTCTTTCTCAAAAATGAACAAAAAAATTAAAAAAAAAAACAAGACCTTGATTACAAATGACCAAAATATTTATACAAATGTTTCATCAAAAAAAGAGATATGGATGGCAAATAAACACACGAAAAGATGCTCAACTTCATTTGTCATTAGGAAAATTCTAATTAAAACCACAATAAGATACTACTACATACCTATTAGAATGTGGTTTTTTAATGCTATTAAAACACCATTGACTATATTCCCTATGCTGTACTGTACTTTTCATCCCTGTGACTTATCCATTCCATAACTGGAAGGCTGTGCCTCACATTCCCCTACACCCATTTTACCAATCTCCCAACCCACCTTCCCTCTGGCAGCCATCAGTTTATTCTCTGTATTTATGGGTCTGTTTCTGTTTTTATTTATTTGTTTTGCTTTTTTTTTTAGATCTCACACATAAGTGAGATCATATGGTATTTGTCTCATTTATTTTACTTAGTACAGTACCCTCTAGATCCATCCATGTTGTCACAAATGGCACAATCTCATTCTTCTTTATGGCTGAGTGGTATTCCATTGTATACATATACCATTCATCTATCGATGGGTTCTTGGGTTGCTTCCATACCTTGGGTGATGTAAATAATACTATAACAAACTTAGGGGCACATATGTCCTTTCAAATTAGTGTTTTCCTTTTCTTTGGGTAAATACCTATAGTGGAATTACTGGATCACATGGTATTTCTCTTTTTAACTTTTTGAAGGAAACTTCATACTGTTTTCCACAGTGGCTGTACCAGTAGAATGGTTTTTAAAGATAAAAACTGACAATAACAAGTGCTGTTCAGTATGCAGAGCAACTAATCTCTCAAACATTGCTGGTGGGATTGCAAAATAGTACAGACACTTTGAAAAAGAGTTTTTCAGTTTCTCATAAAATTAAATATACATATACCATAAGACCCAGTGATCCTATTTGTAGAAAGGAAGGAAGGAAGGAAGGAAGGAAGAATAAACTTCTTTATTCATAATGTCCCCAAATTGGAAACAACCTAAATGTTCATTAGCTGGCGAACAGATAAACCAACTGTGGTACATTCACACAATATTCAGTGATAAAAAAGAATTGACATACATATAACATGAATGAATCACAAATGCATTATGCTATGTGAAAGAAGCTGGACTCAAAAGGCTACATACTACATTATTCAATTTATGTGACATTCTGGAAAGGGCAGAATTATAAGGACAGAAAACCAATCAGTGGCTGCCAGGGGTTAGGGTCAGGGAAAGGGACTGACAACAAAGGGCATCAGGGAATTCTTGGGGTGGGGGGTGACTGTGGTGGTGCTTACATACTGCATGCATTTGTTACACTTACAGAAACGGACACGGAAAAGAGTGAATTTTACTGTATGTAAATTATACCTCAATAAACCTAAAAACAAAACATTAAGACTAAAATTATAAACAAATAAAAACACTAAAAGCAATTACTTATTGAGTATGTACCTACTATGTACAGATCTTTGTTATGAACTGCTCTGATAATAATGATGTAAGATGATTATTATAATTTATTTTGAAATGAGAGGTTTTTCCCAAGCGAGGTAGTAGAATGGAGGGTTCAAGCATGGTATAGGCATGGATTCTACCCTCAGGCTGCCTAAGATATGGATATAAATAATCACACAATAAGACAGAATTATCTAAGTGTCAAAAGGGAGGCATAAATAAAATGCCATGGGATTTCAGAGGCAGGACAGAATACTGAATGCTGGAGAAATGAGAGAAGTTTTCAAGGAAGAGATGGCATTTAGTGTGGTGCTGATGACAGGGAGTGATGATTTTATTGTCAGGGTAAACAATGTTTATCAGAAAGTCTTCTCATGCAATTTCTCTTTGATCCTAACAACTCTGAGACAGGGGCAGGGGGAGGGGGGACACTATCACCTTCGTTTCAGTTCAACTAAAACTTAGAGATCAAGTTTCTTATTCACACTTGGGTGGCAAAGTCAAGGCTTGAACTTAGGTCTTCTGAGAGTTTGGCTCATGCTCTGCTCCAAGGTACACCCATCCAGAAGAAAAGCTCTTCCTTCTCATGAGAGAGAGAGGGGTGGGGTGGGGGGCTGCTAATGGCCCATTTCCATCTTAGGATGTCTCCAAGAGAGTGGGCCACTTCTAGCCTTTCTGAATATTGAGAATATCCTACAAGGCTAACATGCTTATTTCAGTCTTTGCTGCATGTGGAATGAGAGCCAACAGAGAGGAGATCTTCTGTGACATTTGTTTAAATTCATCGTTTAAAGGTCTCAAAATATCCTTTATAAACACTAAAAAAGCAAAAGTTGAAAGTTACAAAGATAATATTGACTGCTGCAAATGCATGGTCATATACATAGCCCTGAAATTGTTTAAGATACAACCCCAGACCTTTAGAGCAAATTAAGTACACTGTGCTCACTCTTAGAGGGGCTCAGTTCTTCAAAAGGAGGCTATTCTAAGAAGCCTCCTTATGACTTGAAGGAGAATACTTGTTCATAAACCTCACCTGGTACAGCCATGACCCACAGAGCCCTTTCTTCATCATTCCCTCATGCATTTTGGAATTCATGTGGCATACACCTCTGAGCTCCTTGCTTTGTGTGCTAACCACTGGGCTAGAGATCATCTTTGTCTAGGGAAGAAACATATCACCAGGGAGATGGCCTCGACATTTTGTTGCTATCTCGAACTTTGTTTTTTGCAAATTTAAAAAATAACAAGAGAGTGCCATTGTGCACATCAAGCTAGTTAACCAAGTATTTCCTGAATGGATACTGTGTAAGTGCTTGTATTGAGATGGTCCTTGTCCTAAAGGAGCTTACAGGTAATGTAAACATTCCACATGGGCACAACTGGAGAAACTTTCTCTTTTCTGTGCTCCAGCTTTCTCACCTGGCTAACAGGGAGTGAATTTCTCCAGCTATAAAGCTGTGGCCATCAAATATTTATCGAGAGCTTCGCTGGTGCCAGGCACTGGATTCACAAATACCATTGCACTGAGTGTTCACAGCAAAGCTGTGACGCAGCCGCTCTCATTGTCCCCATTTTATAGGTAAGGAGACCTAGGCATTTGAGGGATCAGTAGTCCCCCAGTCCTTCAGCCAGTAAAGGAGGGAACCAGGATTCAAACCCAGGCAGTGTGGCTCAGAGCCCCTGCTTGACCAGAGCCCTCTGCAGGAAGGAATGTGGACATAAAAGGAGCAGGGTACTTATAAACAGTGTTTAAATCATCTGAGACAGATTTGTCCACATCCAGCTCAACGCCAGGCAACAAGAACATCAAGAAAGGCAACAGGAAGGAAAGATGATCTATGCTGGGAGGCCAAAGAGGCCCTGTAGGGTCACAGTTAATTTAACCTTGAGATTTCAGAATATGAATACACCAGGTTTCTAGCCTACATCACACATTTCCTCTGGGGATCTCCAAGCACCTTTTCCCCAAATCATCAGACACACAGAGAAGACAGGGAAGCAAGGTAGGGTAACTTTCCCAGGACAAACAAGTGAAGGAAACTGTTCATATCTAATTCCCCAGCTCCCCTCTTAAGTCCCACTCTATTTTTAGGGTCCCTCCTTAACACAACACACATCTATTTACAGAAGAAGGGAAATTCCAATGTGCACAACTGAAGAGGGTTTCTTGAAGAAGGTTTTCCAAAGTGCTGCAGTTTGATAACACTCTCTCATATCTGTTAAAGAGCATGGCAAATGTTATCATCTGAAAGCACCTGGAGCAAGGATACCCCAGTTCCCAGCACTGTAAATGGGCTACCCACAAGCTTCCAATGACAGCACATCAGCGCCTCACCCTGTAATCAGTCTGAGCTGCTCTGCTCACAAGGTAACTGCCACCACATTCCTCCCTTAAAGAGGCCTGACTCCAAATAGCTTGGCCAGGGCCAGGGGCAGCAAGAGCTGCCAAGTGCTGGCCATTCCTGGGGAGGCATGTGTGTGGCCAGGGCGATGGACACACAAGCCAGGGTAGGTCATCTGAAAGGTACAGAGAAGTGAGTGGTCATTGCTAAAATAGTCTGCAAGCAACTCCAAAAAGCGTGCCACACCTCAACGTTCCCTAGTCTGTGGTGGCAATACTCCTCCATTCAGCAAGGACTTGAACCAGCTTCCAGAAAGAACCAGAGGGTAGCACACAAGGGATTTAGTGCCAGAAATAGACTAAGGTGACTTTGATCTGGGGAAGAACACCGGGTGGTGTGGCCTAGTGGTTAGGGGCATCTGGGGTTAGACTGCCAGAGATGACTCCAAACTTAGCTGCTCACTAGCCGTATGGCCTTAGGCCATTTATTTCAACTCTAAGCCGCCCTTTATCTATAAAGTGAAGTTAATAATAGCCACCACCTTACAGATTGGTGTTTGGATCAAATGAGATAACGTATTTGGGGTCCTTACCAGAGCACCTGGCACGGAGCACAGCCCTGAATACTTGTATGCCACTAGCACTGTGCCAGGTCTCTTGCTATTTCCACAACTCAGAAGAATGAATCGTTAGCCCCTCTTTATGCATCCAGTTTCTCCAGTAATAAACAGCAGTTAGTCCCCGCTCTGCTCATGGCACTTAAAAGCTGGGGACGTGTAGAAACTGAGAAACTGAGGGATTTTTTAATGATCAGAAATGTTATCCAGTATTGACATGGCATCTACATGGGTACTGGCCATCTTACCCTTTTGGGGTATCTGTGTAGATCCTCTAAATGTCAGATGACAGATTTCTGAGTAAAACAAGCAGCCTGTGCTTTTGCACTTCTCAAGGCTTTTATGGTGCCAGGAGCAGGCATGAGAGAGCAACTATCTCCCATGATGTCCCAGACACATGCGTACAAGAGATACTCAGGGGGAAGGATGCAGAGCAGTCCCGCTGTTGCTGCTCAAGATTTGTCGTGTGACACCACCCCCTCCTCTATCTTCCCTCCAGTGGAGGGAGAAATGTCTTTACTCCATTGGGGGGAGACAACAAATTAGTGTCTGAATGTTTGCCACAATTTTTCCACAACAAACAAAGCAGTAACTTCCTTACTTTCTCATTTTTACTTGGTCATAGCCTTGTCACAATCTCTAGCTTCTCATCCTAGGAAAAAAAGGGGTGGGAGTAACCTTCTGCTAAGAGTTAGCATGGGTTTCAGGCTTGTTCCAAGGGCTGCCTTCTGTGGATGAAGGCAGCCAGCTGTCAAGCCAACCCAAGGAGCTGGGCTCTGAGAGAAGAGTGGATTGGGCATGGAGGGGAATGCTGCCTGGCTCATCTTGGCAGCTTACCCTCTATAGCCAGTTGCAAACTCAGATAGTATCAGCATCGATCTTCTTTTCTTCACTTATGCTCATGTGCCCTGACCCAAACCGTTCCACCATCACTACTAGCCTCCCATCCCGGAACAGAACTGTTTTAGCCTAGGCAGGACTATTAATTAGGTGTATTTCCTTTCAGCTAACCTAATATGTTTTGTTGGGTTACTTTTAATTATAAAATTATAAAAGGTCTTCTAGGCCTTTAGAAGATCCCAACCAACAACCAAAAAGGTTGCAGTTGAGATCCAACAACGGCAGAGTATGTCTATCCTCAAAATGGTGCATCCAAGCACAGCAGAGAATCCTTATGTGAGTATGTGATGGCTGTGCTTGCCAAGAGCTGCTCAGCAGGAGTCCCAATGTGAAAAGCACTGGCTAGAAACCCAATCTTCTTTATTTTATTTTTTTTTTAATTTTTTTTTTCAACATTTATTTATTTTTGGGACAGAGAGAGACAGAGCATGAATGGGGGAGGGGCAGAGAGAGAGAGGGAGACACAGAATCGGAAACAGGCTCCAGGCTCCGAGCCATCAGCCCAGAGCCTGACGCGGGGCTCGAACTCACGGAGTGCGAGATCGTGACCTGGCTGAAGTCGGACGCCCAACCGACTGCGCCACCCAGGCGCCCCTAATCTTCTTTATTTTTACAGTTACCTTTGATCACGAGAACATGAATGCCCTCAGTCATGAACTGTCCACAGCTATTTCCACCCAAATCCTCTCCCTGCACTCCAGGTGGCCAAACCACTGACTACTCATCTGTGATGGGATCAGGTCCCAACACACAACAGACATTGTTGTACCTTCAACAACAGACATTTGTGGAATACCATCACAGAAAACAACAACAAAAACAACAATCATGTCTGTGAGGGCTTAGTTAGTATATAGCAGGCTCTATGCTAAATGCCTGGTACACGTAGCTCGTTTCATTATCGATATACTCCTACAAGTGATTTTCATTTTCTTCATTTTATAAATGAAGAAACTAAAGCTTATAGAAGTTAAGGAACTTGTCCCAGGTCACAGAACCATGAGCGGCAAGGGGTGAAGCATGACCTATATGTGCCTGCCCCCGATCTGACAGCATAACTTTTGGATGAATTGCTGCTCACGACCATTTTCAACTTTGTTAACGGTCCACTAATTCACATTAACATTTAGCAGGACTCCAATTGAAAAGAAACATGAAGATGCTAGGGTTTTCCATAAATACCTCCCATTTATAAAAGTCAGATTTACTATTCTTCCATTCCCCATCCTATTTCTACCAAAAATAGCCAAACATTTCCAAAATATATCCAAACTGCGTTTTGGGGATCCCACCTAATCTAAGACCTCAGTATTTAGAAAGCCATCTGGCTCCTGTGTTGCCTTTGAGACCACAACGTGCTACTTCAGAAATTGAGAAGAAACTGCTATTCCTAACAGGCCTGAGCATTTCAGGTCACTAACCCAACCAGAAATAAGACCCGGAAGTCCCAAGTCCTTGAACAGTTGTTCTCACTATGGATAAGAAGTAATACTCCCATGTTAAAAAGAGAGACTGATGAATAGACATACATGGAAAACAAGCAAAACACTCGAAAATGCAAGATCCAAAGCAATCCATAACCAAGCCAGCCCAGGACTGCCATATGAAAGGAACCCCTTGGTCCCCACCCATTATCTGGGCATGACAGCACTGGCCCACTCCCCTTCCTTATCTCTTTTTGTGCCCTACACAGTTTGCTACACCCACTACATGTAGACACCCTTATCAGAAAATATCCACTTAACAAGTGTTTGCCTTTGAACAGAAGTAGATGGTTAGCCTGCCAAATGTCGGTAACTCTGTGTATGCTTAGTGGTATATATATTATGAACACATACATGAAGCTCATGAACACAGAACAGACACTAACTACAGGGCACAAGTCACATATGTCTTTGGGAACTGCCAACTTATTTACAAGCTGTAAATCTGAGCTTGTCAACGAAAACACTTGCCACTCCCCTCCTCCCTATCAACTAGAAATTGAAATGAACAAAAGTTGCTGCTCTGTGAATAATTCACATTCATTCATTCATTCCCTAGATATTTTCTGAGCACAGCGCTATGTTCTTAAATTTAAAATTTTACCAAACTGTAGGATTCTGAAGATGAAAGGTTGTGGTACTAGTCTTAGGAGACAGCAGGATCACCCATCTTACAGACTTACCAAGATGTAACAGCCTTTGACAGTATGAAATTATGAGTTTTTTAGGGATCAGAGCTTCCCATCTGTGTATCTAACATTGTGAAATGATCACATCTGCAACAGGCTTATCAATGGTCTTCATTTTTGAGTCAAATTATTTGTTAGTCCGTTTAAATTTTATCATTTTGGTATGTATGTATGTACGTATGTATTTTTAAGATTTTTATTTTCTTAAAGTAATCTCTACACCCAACATGGGGCTTGAACTTACAACCTCAAGATCAAGAGGCACACGCTCCACCGACTGAGCCATCCAGGCGCCCCTCATTTTGGTTTTTAATGTGTGTGTGTTGTTTGGTAAATATATTTCGTGGTCAGATATTTTGGGCCAATATTGATTCCTAAAATATACATTCTACATTTTATTTATAAAGTAGGCAGACCATGAGGTTGAGATAAAATTTTTAATGGCTTCATGGTTCTTAAAATATTGAACACCACCACTGTAAAGCAATGCTGCGACCACAGCCTAAAGTACCTAGTGAAATACGAGATGCTACGTCCCGTATCACCTGCTGTGATCAGAATGAAAGCAGAGAACTGTTACTCTTGACTTGTGGTAAGTAACTTGATTATAATGCATCAGGATGACTGGAATTCCCTTCTCCCTACACAGAGAAGCCTGATCTCAACAACAGAACAAAGCCGACATGGTAATTAAAAACCCTGCCCCAGAAGTGGAGTGGGGAGTGAACCTCATTCTCCTTAAACCCTTGGAAACATCAGAAAACACTGGGGTGGGAGAGAAAGAGGGAGTTGTTAAGGACCCTCAAAGCTAGGTACTACAGCTTTGTAGGTACTACCTACTTTGTAGGTATTACAAAGGCTATGTGTACAAGGGTTAGTGGGCCTCGTGCTTTGCAGAGCATGTTTGGCTAAAGTGGTCTAGACAATACACAGCTGCAGAAAGCCTGTGCAGGTATGCGGCTGGGGGGTGGTGTAGGTCCTATGCTCCTGCAAGGGCAGCTGAATGCACAGGTTATATTCGTAGCTGGATGAAAGCACAAGGCAGATAAACGTGTGCACCTGTGTTGTGGCAGCTGATTAATTCAATTAATATTTACTGAGAACCTGCAGGGCTCATGGCAGTGTACTGTAGGAAAAGGAAGTATCCTCTGCCTTCAAAAAATTCATGACCTCATTACAATAAGGCAATGACAGGGAGATGATATAACCGAGCATGCTTAGGTACTGTATGAACCATATACACGAATGGCTTATTTGAATTGGGTTCTCAACATGTCAGAAAGGGCCTTTGTCTCACTGATCTTTCACATGCTTGAATGCTGACAGCAAGAAGTCAACTCAACAGATTCCAATCTCCTCTAGCAGATAAGGTGAAAGGGACATCAAGCACTCCAGCCATAGCTCAGAGCAGAGGAGCCCATGTGTTTGGAGAGAGAAGTACTTGCCAAAAGCATGAATGTCTAAGTCCAGGCTGGTCTGCAGCTAGCCTACTAAGCTTCCAAGAACCAATCACCCACTAGTAGAGCCTCTATCCTGATGTTACTTAACAGCCATAAAAGCTACTTGGTCTGTATGTAGAATCACTTCAGGGTATGATCTCCCTCGTTTTTCACAGGCTTTGCAGCCTTGAGCCTAGTTAGTTTTAGGACAGGTATCCAGTCTTCAAAGCCTCAGAAAGTTAAAACAGAAATTCACTAGAAACAGTGGTCCAACAGACCTGTGAAGAGAGCCCAACTTGGCTGCTGGTCATCACTCCTAAAAAAACATCAAAGGTCAAAATCCTGGCCACATGAGGTATATTCTGTCTGCATGAGGGAAGATGGGCAGAACATATCTGCAGATAGCCCTTTCTCCAGTATAAGGTTTTGCTAAGAGGACCCTAATGTGAACATCTAGAGCAGACTTTTCCAACCTGTGTCCAGAGGGCACTGGGGACTGGGTAGATGAATAGGAAAAGCTTATTCGTCTATCCTTCAGGTACCTTGCCAGGTTGGCGACAGCTCCTTCAAGCCACACTGGCTTTGAGTCAGAATGTCAACTCAGAAGAGGAAATCTGGGGCTGGGAAGGACCACCAAATTCTTAAGCCCAAACAGCAAGAAGAGAGTCTATGATGAAAGCATTTACTTCTATCAGGCAACCGGCCAGCTGGTGGGAAACACTGACCTATTATATTCCCTTCCTTTACAGGCTAGGTTCAAAATAGACCACTTGAAACTCACTACGGAGTTCATGCCTAAGGGGGCATCCCACCGTCTGCTGTTGTATCAACAAGCACAGCCTAGCTCTTGAAAAGAAGTGTATCTCATTTCCCTCACTGCAAGCCTCTCCATGGTTGAGACAAAGGGAACCACTCTGTAGCACCCTCACACTTCCACTTCGTCCACAGTGTCTAAGCAGTGATCACACACATCCTTTCTCTGCAGAGTGCTTTGATCCCTCTCATCTGTGTCCTCACATTTATACTGATCAAGAGAAGATATTTAAAACCACTTTTTTTTTAATGTTTATTTTTGAAGGAGACAGAGACATAGTGTGAGTTGGGGGGGCGGGGGCAGAGAGAGAGGGAGACACAGAATCTGAAGCAGGCTCCAGGCTCTGAGCTGTCAGCACAGAGCCCAACCTGGGGCTCAAACCCACAAACCGCGAGATCATGACCTGAGCTGAAGTCATACGCTCAACTGACTGAGCCACCCAGGCGCCCCTTAAAGCCACTCTTAATAGAGGTTTCCATGACATTTTTTGATGATCTTTTCTGGTGGCTCACAGCATCTCATTTATAAGTTTTATGTTTTGTTTTCATTCTTTAATGCCATTAAAATCTACTTAAAAATAACTAAATGATGGTTCCTCCAATATTACCTTCAATGCAAAGACAGAGCTATAAAAAAAAATCACTCTCACTGCTCTTGCCTTTTATTCTTCCAAAAATTTTTAAGAGGAAGGTACAGAAATTTCCTATATGCTCCCTGTCTCCACATATGCATCCTCTTGTCTAAAAAAATTTTTTTTAACATTTATTTATTTTTGAGAGAAAGAGACAGAGTGTGAGCAGGAGAGGGGCAGAGAGAGAGGGAGACATAGAATCCAAAGCAGGCTCCAGGCTCTGAGCTGTCAGCACCAAACCCGACGCAGGGCTTGAACTCACAAGCGGTGAGACCATGACCTGAGCTGAAGTTGGACACCCAAATGACTGAGCCACCCAGGTGCCCCATTGTTTTATAATACCCCAATACCAAAACCTTCACAGCCTTTTATCGTGGATTCCATTTTATCTTATTTTACACAAGTGAAGAGCTGAGATCAAGAGTTGGATGCTTAACCTACTGAGCCACCCAAGCACCCCTATGGATTCCATTTTAAATTTTCTTTTTTAACATTTATTCATATTTTGAGAGAGAGAGAGACAGAGACAGAGCATGAGTAGGGGGAGGGGCAGAAAGAGAGGGAGACACAGAATCTCTAAGCTGTAAGCAGGGCTCAAACCCACGAACCAGGAGATCATGACCTGAGCCGAAGTTGGACGCTTAACCGATTGAGCCACCCAGGCGCCCCTATGGATTCCATTTTAAAATCATGTTCCTTTTCTTTGCTCTTGTTAACACCTATGCCCAATTCCCCTTATTTCTCTCAAATTAGGAGCTCCCAAATGAGACTCAGCCCTGTGTAAAAGAGCTGGCCAGATGTTTGCAGAGGATGACCTCACTGCTGGCAACGTTTTCAATATTGTTAGTATAGCACTTAGTCATTTTTAGTTCATGGTTTAAATGAGTAGTTAAGACTATGGCACAATAAACCTTCTCTGATATCCAATTTTATCACTATTGTTAATAAGCTAATTATTGTGAATATTATAGTTACTGAATTACAAAACTGCAAGACACCTCCACAAATCATCCACTTATCCACCAAGATGCACACAGTCCAACTGCTTTTACTTTATTTACTACTTTCCAACCTATGATCCATTGAGGCAGCTTTTGGTTTAACTATAGCTTATAGGAGAATTCCAACATTTTGAGAATACATTTTGAAAAGAGAAAAATGGAAAAGGGCTAGTTTTTAATAGCCACACAACACTCTTGACTGATATCATCATGTACATTTTAATCAAGGAAAAAGCCAGTTGATTTTTAATGAGCACCTACTATGTACAGGCACCATGCTAGGTAGGCACTGTGGAAGATACAGTCTCTACACTCACAGAGCTTCTAGTCTAATTTAAGAAACATGATATGGATCATAAACCCTTATCTGCAACAGTTATGAAATCCAAAAAGCTTTGAACACCTAAGATCTTCATAATTCATTTGGTGACATTATCCTGAGGTGAGGCTAATTGATAGTCTTCACTTATCCTTCTTCATGTAAATATCAGTTTTTGCTGTAAAAACAATAGCATGTTTGATTGTAGGATGCCACCCAAACACTGTAATGTTAGATCTACAACATTCTGAATTTTGAACACATTTTCTCTAATAGCTTCAAATAAGCTGACCATGGACCTGAAAATTGACATGAGAGAGGAAACAACGCAAGCCTGTTAACTCCATCCATTGAGTGAGGGATTAGGCATAAGATGGGTTAGCCTATAACTCTCTTAGCTCTCAGTATCTCTAAAAAATCTACTCTAAGTGACAAATGAGTGTCACAGTTATATCTAAATTAACTTAGTCCCTTGAAAAGAGTTAGGGACAATGGCAACAATATAATTGGAAGTTTGGGCCCCATTTTATTAAAACTTGGACCTAACTCAGTCCAGACATAGTAATATTTGTGCATTTCCTCTTTAGAAGCAGAAGTTTGCTTTTTCATCTGTTGAATGGAACCTTGCTTATTTCAAGTCATTCTCCCCTCCAAGGTCAGGGATTCCTATCTCAGTCACTAGGATTAGAGCCATTCCAAGTATGGGGTCACCTTCAGAGTTAAGTGAGACCTTTGCTGTTTTCATTAACCACCCCTCCACACTACAATGTGGCCATTGTAATCAGGAGGCCTGGAAGAGGGTCTATGTGGCCAATAACCTCCTGCTCACCTTCAGCAATAAGGAGTAGCCCCCAAGTTCCAGTTTTGACTTGTTTGCAAACTCCTGGTCTAGAGTATTAACCCAGCTCATGCCACAAGAGCTCTACTACTCAGAGACAAAGCTTAACATAACCTGGCCTCTCTTGGAGCACTCACTCTGCACACAGCAGAGCCTGAAGCCACAGCTGGGTTATTGTACTAGACCAGGAGAAATCAAACAATAGCTGCTACTTTGTTTTTGTACAGCACATGACCTAAGAGAAGATCCTACATTTAAAAAACATTTTTTTAAATGTTTATTTTTGGGAGAGAGAGCGCGTGCGCACACACCCGCATGAGTGGGGGAGGGGCAGAGAGAGAGACACACACAGAATCTGAAACAGGCTCCAGGCTCTGAACTATCAGCACAGAGCCCTACGCAGGGCTCAAACCCATGAACTATGAGATCATGACCCGAGCCAAAGTCGGACGCTAAACCAACTGAGCCACCCAGGCGCCCCTGGGAAGAAGAAGATCCTACATTTTTAAAGGAATGTAAAACAAACAGGAATGTGACAGACTGTACAGGCCCACAAAATCAAAAATATGTACAGAAAAAGTTTTCTGACCCCTGCTTTCTCACTCCCAAAGTGGCCTGGAAGAAGGATTTAATGTTTGAATGCCCACTAAGTGTCCAATACCATGTGTCAATGCATATGGCAGCAGGAAAGGGCCTCTCTAGACCCTGTCCACACATACCTGTGGATGATTTATTTAGAATCCCACCTTGGAACTCTCCAGCAGGATTTCAGAACAAATTGATTCAACCTCGGATTTATTTTCAAAACAGCCTTTTTCTTATAATAGTTTTCTCCCATCACACCAACACAGACAATACCAGCAAACATCTTCAGGCTTCAGACCCCTCAGCCAGGGCCCACCCAAACCAGGCTGCATTCAGAGCTCAGGCCTGAGCTGTCACCATAGCATGGGCAAAGGAACTGGTGTCCCCCCCAGCTCCCCTAAGTGAAGGTTCCAAATGTTGGGAGAAGCCAAACAGGTGTAACACCAGCACTTTGTATTTTCTTCTCATTCTTTAGGTACCAGTCTGTATGAAAATGTGAAGTAAACAAAGGTTTTTCTTTTTTTCTTTCTTTTTTTTTTTTTTTTTTTTTTTAATGGAGCCCCTAGCCTTCCCTTTTCCCCAATGGCCTCCTTTCTCAATGATGCCATAATTCTTTCTCTCCCTCCACACCTTTCCTTTCCTCCTGTCAAACTCTGTTCTGAGGGACTAATGACAACCGGAGTTTAATGTGTTTCCACCCTCATTCAATAGCATGGCAGAGAACCAGGTGATTAAGTGTGGTCTTTGAGACACTGGATATAGAAGTATTAAATGTGGGACTAAAGCTGGCCCTGATCTGGTCATCTTTCTGTCTACCTACATGTCATACTCTTAATGAACCTGACCCACCATACTGACCTGGTAATAACCTACTTCCCATAGATATGTCCGGAGAAACCCACTGCTTGCCCTGTTGACCACTTTTGGAGTTTTTCCCCCTCTGAGGACAGAGAACTCTCTCAGACTTAGCATGCAACACAAAGAGTTAGATGCCTAGGTTTTTTCATTTTTTGTTTTTTTTTTTTTTTTTAAGTAGGGCTTCCTGCCCAGCATGAAGCCCACCACAGGGCTTGAATTCACGACCTTGAGATCAAGACTTGAGCTGAGAATAAGCTTTAGAAAACAGACTGAGCCTCCCGGTGCCCCTAGATGCATAGCTTTTTAAAGTCCATGTATGTTATCTTTGCTAGTGGAAAGGCCATACGGCGACAGGATTAAGAGCCAGGGCTCTGGAGCAGACTGTTCAAGTTCAAATCCCAGCTCTGTCACTAATTAACTGTGCAACCTTGGGCCTTGGTTTCTTCATCTATAAAGTGAGAATATTAACATTACCAAATTTACAGGGTGGTTGTGAAGATTTACATCTATGAAGCTTCATATATGTACAATACCTAGAACAATGCTTAGCAGTTAGAAAGAGAGCAGGAAATACCCATTAATATCAGTAGTAATAGTAGAAACCTGTCCCTCAATCCCATTGTTTTGAGCTCATCCACACTTTTCTTTAAAAAGCATGATATGTGCCAAGGACTTTGCTAGACATTGGGGTAACAAAGATGATTAAACCTCATCCCTGCCCTCAGGACCTGGCAGGTAAGTATTTGAGACAGTCTAAAAACAGGCTAAGTCCTAATGTGGAGAGAGATAAATAGCCAGGGCCTTCCAGAAGCACAACAGACATGGCCTTCTGCCAAGGTGGGTAGCTAGGAATCAGAATTTAAATCTTATAATAAGAATAGGAATTTTCCAGGCATAGTTGAGGAAGATGGAGAAGAGATAGGCATGACAGGCAGGGGTATTCCAAGTAAGAAGAAAACATACACAAGGCATGAAAGGAAGGAAGGGACAGCCTGAAGTTCATGGGAAACTTCTAGGGGCATGGTGAGGTTTGGGAGACAGACCAAGGACCATATCCCAGTCAGCCTTTATATGTTGTGCTAAAGGAGCTGAGTAGCGGGAAGTCAGTGAAGGGTTCTAAATGTTCGGAATGGCTAGATTTTCCTTCCAGAAAGCTTCCTCTGGCAGGTGTATGAAGGAATCGATTTAAAGAGGAAGGAACACAATTACAAGCAGGGAAAACAATTAGGATGTGATTAAAGTAGCTGAGACAAGAGATGATGTGGGTATGAACTAGGGTTTTGGTAGTCAAGTTGGTAAGGAGTGATCAGGTTACAAAACTATTTAGGACACTGGTGGGCAAGTGGAAATGGCACGTTAGAGGAAGAAAAGGGTCCAGAGTGACTTCTCCATGTTGGGTGACTAAGTGGATGGTGATTCTATCAACCAGGAGGACAACTGCAAGAGCAGGAGGTTTGTAAGAAGGAATGATGATTTCAGTGGGTCAGAAACATGTATCAAGTCCACATGCTGTGATAGCTATAGTGTTAGAAGTTGGGTATGCAATCATGAAGCAAAACGGAGAGGCTCTCTGCTTTCATGGTGATTTCAGTTAGTGGGGAACATAAATAGCCACTGAATCATTACAAATAATTTATAATTTACAAATTGCAAAGTGCTTCAGAGAAGTATGGGTAGTAGACAAAGGGTAACAGGGTAACTTACCTACCCTGGGGGATATGGGAAGTCCTCCAGAGAAAGTGGCCTTTAAATTGATACCTATGGGACAAATAAGATTTAGACAGGCAAAGAATGGGGGAAGAGCATGCATAAGGACAGCAGTAGGAGTCTCAGACATCCTGTGGGATATCCAGGTGGAAACACTTAGCCTGAGGCTAAGTCCTGGGGAAACAGTCTGGAGATATTTAGAGTCATCAGCAATAAATAGGTGGCAGCAAAAACACCAGAAGCAGGCAAGACAGTTCTAAAAAGGGGGGTATAATGAATTTAGCAAAGTTGCAGGATACAAAATCAATGTACAGAAATCAGTTGCATTCTTATACACTAACAATGAAGCAACAGAAAGACAAATAAAGAAACTGATCCCATTCACAATTGCACCAAGAAGCATAAAATACCTAGGGATAAATCTAACCAAAGATGTAAAAGATCTGTATGCTGAAAACTATAGAAAGCTTATGAAGGAAATTGAAAAAGATATAAAGAAATGGAAAAACATTCTGTGCTCATGGATTGGAAGAATAAATATTGTCAAAATGTCAATACTACCCAAAGCTATCTACACATTCAATGCAATCCCAATCAAAATTGCATCAGCATTCTTCTCGAAACTAGAACAAGCAATCCTAAAATTCGTATGGAACCACAAAAGGCCCCGAATAGCCAAAGTAATTTTGAAGAAGAAGACCAAAGCAGGAGGCATCACAATCCCAGACTTTAGCCTCTACTACAAAGCTGTAATCACCAAGACAGCACGGTGTTGGCACAAAAACACATAGACCAATGGAATAGAATAGAAACCCCAGAACTAGACCCACAAACGTATGGCCAACTAATCTTTGACAAAGCAGGAAAGAACATCCAATGGAAAAAAGACAGTCTCTTTAACAAATGGTGCTGGGAGAACTGGACAGCAACATGTAGAAGATTGAAACTAGACCACTTTCTCACACCATTCACAAAAATAAAGTCAAAATGGATAAAGGACCTGAATGTGAAACAGGAAACCATCAAAACCCGAGAGGAGAAAGCAGGAAAAGACCTCTCTGACCTCAGCCGTAGCGATTTCTTACTTGACACATCCCCAAAGGCAAGGGAATTGAAAGCAAAAATGAACTACTGGGACCTTATGAAGATAAAAAGCTTCTGCACAGCAAAGGAAACAACCAACAAAACTAAAAGGCAACCAACGGAACGGGAAAAGATATTTGCAAATGACATATCGGACAAAGGGCTAGTATCCAAAATCTATAAAGAGCTCACCAAACTCCACACCCGAAAAACAAATAACCCAGTGAAGAAATGGGCAGAAAACATGAATAGACACTTCTCTAAAGAAGACATCCGGATGGCCAACAGGCACATGAAAAGATGCTCAACGTCGCTCCTCATCAGGGAAATACAAATCAAAACCACACTCAGATATCACCTCACACCAGTCAAAGTGGCCAAAATGAACAAATCAGGAGACTATAGATGCTGGAGAGGATGTGGAGAAACGGGAACCCTCTTGCACTGTTGGTGGGAATGCAAATTGGTGCAGCCACTCTGGAAGACAGTGTGGAGGTTCCTCAAAAAATTAAAAATAGACCTACCCTGTGACCCAGCAATAGCACCGCTAGGAATTTACCCAAGGGATACAGGAGTACTGATGCATAGGGGCACTTGTACCCCAATGTTTACAGCAGCACTCTCGACAACAGCCAAATTATGGAAAGAGCCTAAATGTCCATCAACTGATGAATGGATAAAGAAATTGTGGTTTATATACACAATGGAGTACTACGTAGCAATGAGAAAGAATGAAATATGGCCCTTTGTGGCAACATGGATGGAACTGGAGAGTGTGATGCTAAATGAAATAAGCCATACAGAGAAAGACAGATACCATATGTTTTCACTCTTATGTGGATCCTGAGAAACTTAACAGAAACCCAGGGGGAGGCGAAGAAAAAAAAAAAAAAAAAGAAGAGGTTAGAGTGGGAGAGAGCCAAAGCATAAGAGACTCTTAAAAACTGAGAACTGAGGGTTGATGGGGGGTGGGAGGGAGGGGAGGGTGGGTGATGGGTATTGAGGAGGGCACCTTTTGGGATGAGCACTGGGTGTTGTATGGAAACCAATTTGACAATAAATTTCATATATTGAAAAAAATAAAATAAATTTTAATTTGTTTCTAAAAAAATAAAAATAAAAAAAGGAGTATAGAGGGGCGCCTGGGTGGCTCAGTCAGTTGGGCGTCCGACTTCGGCTCAGGTCATGATCTCGCGGTCCTTGAGTTTGAGCCCTGCATCGGGCTCTGTGCTGACAGCTCAGAGCCTGGAGCCTGTTTCAGATTCTGTGTCTCCCTCTCTCTCTGACCTTCCCCCATTCATGCTCTGTCTCTTTCTGTCTCAAAAATGAATAAATGTTAAAAAAAAATTTTTTTTAAACATAAAAAAATAAAAAATAAAAAAGGGGTATAGAGTGTCCAGAATGAGGCTGCGGACGGACTCTTAGAAACCCTTGGGGTATGCTAAGAAAAAGCAGCCAACAAAGAATAAGGCAAGTCAGGAGATAACCATGTCTGGAAGCCTCAGGGGAAAAAATTTCCAGAAGCAAGGAGCGAACAACAGCCTCTAACACCCAGATAACTTTAGTTATTCACAAGTGGTGACTGACAGAATAGTTTCTGTGAAGTCCTGGGACCACAAGCCCAACTGAAGTGGGGCGTGGAATAAATAAGGAAAAGATAATATGTAGCGAGTTCCTTTGAAATTTTTGATGGGGCTTTGACAATAGGTAGACAGAGATGCGGGGCCAGAGGACAGTTTTATCTAATGGGAGAAGCCTGAGTTTGTCTATAGGCTCCAGGAAAACAGCGAGAAAGAAAAGGGATGAAGACTCAAAAGAGGTTGAGACCTCTCACACAGTGGGAATTTAACAGAATTTAACACAGCATTGGGCAAAAACATTCAACAGCTTTCCAGATCCTCGACTGGATATAGCTCTTTCTCTCTCGCCCAGAGGGTACAAGTCTGCACTCCCTAGATCAGTTCTGCCTCTGCTGGTCTTACAGAATTTCCCCTAGCTTGACCAGGTCCGGAAAGCCACAAGGGTGGGAGGAAACCTCCTCAAATTCCCATCCCATCCTCCAGGATGCCAGGAGACTCACTCCCTGCTCCAGGCCAAGGCCTTGCCCCTCATTAATGAGAAAACTGAGAAACTCGGTATTATTTCCTGATGAACAAAACAGCACTACCTCAGCCCAGAAACTTTCCTACAAATGAGTTCTCTGTGATCACAGAGAGCGTGGCAGAGAAGGGCTGCTAATGCCCCTCAGATGGGCCCGGCTCCATGATCACCCCTTTCAGGAAGTGGCGCCTGACTGAGGTCATCCTTGGGGCCCTTGCCCTTAATTTGGGGCAACTCGCCAGAAAGCAGGCACCTCACACAACCACTCTGTGGTCAAATGACAGCGGGGACGCCTGGAACCAGTTGGCTCTGTAGAAGAAAAGGGCAGTCCTGATGCTCCACTAAACAGGCAGAGGGCTTCTCAACCAGCAGAACACTTTGAGGAGTAGTGAATAAACTCAAAAAGCAGTGGCAGCTTGTAAAAAGCTAAGAGAGAGGGAAAGAGTGTGTGTGTGGGTGTGTGTGAGAGAGAGAGACAGACAGACAGACAGACAAGAGTCAATGAGGTACCTATGAGAAGAAGAAAAGTCTGGGCAGTTTTGGGGTGCACTAACATATGGACGCTTGTCTATCACCAAAGGGGAACGCATTGTAAACAGTATTCTTTATGAAATATGAAAACAACATTCTAAAAAGTTATTCTTCATGGCTTGAGATGAAAAAAGAGATTCTAGTAGATAAAATATCTCTATCACAAGACATCATCATCCTTTGTATTCTAACACGTCATAATTAGCTGAAGAGACATGTGAGCTCTTCTTAATAAGTGGCCTCCAACTTGGATTTTCCACACAATTCCTCTTGCAGCCACTGGGACCATAGAACATACAAGCACACACGTACAACATGGCAAGAAACCAGGGGACTGTGGTGAGTGCGTCCCAGTAGAGGGGGAGATTCAACAGCTCCTTTGCCACCATGGCCACCTCAGAGAGAGCTACTTGAACCCTACCCCTTCCTGCCTTCTCTGGCAACACTGTCCTGCAGGGCTGGAGCAGGACCCTGGTAGGACACCTGTGCAGTGCCACTGAGAGAGGCTCGCGGGCCTGGGGCGCCGGGTGGAGCTGCGGAAGCACTGGCCGAAGCCCAGGCTCCGGCCCAAGGAGTGAGCCTGGCAGATGGCAAGGACACACTCAGCCCAGCTGGCCTCAGAGACACCTTGCCTGGTTCAGGGAAGGAAAGAAAAGGAAGCCATGCGCTAATGCTGGGGTCTGTAGCTGCCACCAACTTAAGCAGGCAAAATGCGGTCAAGTCCAGGAGGCGGTCTCTCTAGGCATCCTGCTTTGGGAGCAGACAGGACTGCCGTTGTTTTGCAAGGCAGCTCTCCTAGTGAGAGAAGAGCTTCCTGATGCTCATGTTACAAGTTTGAGCCAAGAGCCCTTCATGAACCTCCTCACCTGGACTCTCCACAGTTGCCACCTGAGAGGGAGGATCCGGTGGGAGGGAGGGCAGAGGCACCACCAAGTTCTTTCCCTCAGCATCAGACCATCCGACTTTCTCAACACCACTTATTTGCCTCTGAGCCATCTGCTAAGCAAGCTCAGCAGGACACCCCTCAAGAGGCTTAGCCAAGTTCAGCAAGGGAGCAAGAGTTGCTGGGTTTAGAAGGGAAAATTTAGTCCTGCTAACTGGACACTCTGGGCAAGTCATTTCTCTTACTCATAAAACCTTCTTTCATTCGAAAAGAAAGAGATTATACTACCCAACCTTCCCCAAAAGAATTACAAGGGGCAAACTTTGCAAAGAGAATGCCTTTGGTTTTCTAATCCCTCTATCCGGGGCGATAAAAGATTCCCAGAGTTTATTCCTGTTCATACAGGAGTTCAAAACACCTCAAAAGAGAGGGCTCCGCCTAAAGGGCAGGAATCCTCAAGAATTTGTTCCCTTCTGGGCACAGAGGAAGGAAACTTGGCCCCAAGTGTGGGAGAGCCACTGTTGAGGGGCTGCAGGAATGATGGCATAAGAGATAAAAAAGTAAGCGGTAGCAGTTGTTGATATGCTGCGGGACCTCGGATAAGTTCACCACCTGTGTGTGCAGGGAACGGGGTTCTGAGTTTTCCTTTGGGACTCAAAGAAAATTTGAGTCTGTGTTCTAATTTCTTTATCATTTGTCCATATGGTCCAGTGCATCGCCTTGAGGGATTAGCACCAGAAACCAGTAAACGAAGGCTAGACCTCAAACAACTCCAGAATGCCGAGTATGAAACCCAAAAATGCAGTGTGCCTCCTGCAAGCAACCAGGGTACAGAGATTTGACAGTGAGGGCACCAGAAAACCACCACCATTGCAATCTATGACAAACCCTCAAGCGAATGGAGAAAAGTCTGTTCTTAGAGACCCTTTGCTGCACGCTTGCAGCAATGATCAAACTACAAACAGCATCCCTCAACTTAGTTGCTAGACTTCACAGAGAAAAAGAATCCAGATTCTGAGAACCATTCGGTATAAATGAAAACAGCTTTTCTCTGGAAAATACAAATTATTTCTAGCACAAGGGACTCCAAGGAGACATCTAAATTTTTGTCCGAAATTTTTATTATTTAATTTACTATTGCCAAGAACAAGCAATGTTAATGGGAAAAATATTATGTTCAAATTTTCACATTATAGGATTCACTTCTTTTTTGAAAAATTTTTTTAATTTTTTTGAGAGACAGAGCACAAGCAGGGGAGGGGCAGAGAGACAGAGACAAAGAGTCTGAAGCAGGCTCCAGGCTCTGAGCGGTCAGCACAGAGCTCAACGAGGGGCTTGAACCCACAAACCGTGAGATCATGACCCGAGCCAAAGTCGGATGCTTAACTGACTGAGCCACCCAGGTGCCCCTGATTCATTTCTAATGGGACATTGGATGCATTGATTCTTTGACCCCTTATAACATATGAGATTAGGTAAAAATGAACAAATTAGCTACAGAGAAACCAAGCTATAATCACAATAGTAGCTATCATTTTTGCTTACCTACAGACATCTGACACACATTTGTGTCCAGTCCACAGCACAATCCTATCTGCAAGGTGGGTATCACTATTCCAGGTTTTACCAAGGAAGAAAATGAAGACCTAAAAGATGAAATTACCTGCTGAGACTACACAGCTAGCAAGTGTCAGAACCTGAATTCGAAGCCAGGTCAGGCCGTGGCCAAAGCAGGTCTCTCTGCCACACCACAGGGCAGGAGTTTCCACTAGAAATGAAGTCACCTGGCAAGAAATGGAAATGTACTATTCACAGCACAGTGAACAAAGAGTGAGGATAAGTACCAGGTAACATAAGGCAAAGGGGCAGCTGTGTTAAGTTTGGTTTGTATTTAAATCCATTAAAGGGTAGAGTAAGTGATTTGGGGAAGCAGATTTACTATATTTTGCAGATGAGACTACAGGGGAAGCCAGCAGATGTTAACAAGGGCACCATCTAGAGAAACTGGAAACTCGAGCAGGGGATAAAATGAGATCAAAGTCAGGAGCAGTGGGAGGCCCTGCTGGGGGAGGGGAAGGCTTGCTGAGCCTGACACTCACAGGTGACTGGAAGGGAGAACTAGAGGGGAAGCTGCAACTGGATACCCTCAGTAAGAGAGAGGAAGGAAGGGAGGAAGCAGGGAAAGAGAGAGGGAGGGAGAGGAAGGAAGGAAAGGCAAAAAGCAAAACAAAATGGCAGTGTAATTTGGTCTAAGTATGCTTCATAACAAAAGTTGGTACAGGGGCCCTGCCTGGGAGAAGGCACAGGAGACTTCCCTGGAGAAGTCTTTCCCTATCCTGTCAGGAGAGAATGGAGGGAGTCATGGAGATCAGTTGTCCATCTTCCAACAAACGTGGCCTCATTTTACTAGCCCCCTTAACTCAAACACTCCATCTACCCTGGTAGTTTAAAACTAGCTCCATATTATTGGGTAGAGCAAAAATACACACACACACACACACACACACACACACACACACACACACACACACAAACAAACACCAATCTAATTTGGCATCATTTAAAAATTGGTTAAAGAGGGGGCACCTGGGGGGCTCAGTTGGTTAAGTGTCCAACTCTTGATTTCAACTCAGGTCATGATCTTGCAGTTTGTGAGTTCGAGCCCCACTGAGCCTGCTTGGGATTCTCTCTCTCCCTCTCTCTGTCCCTCAATCACACATGCTGTCTACCTTTCTCTCTCAAAATAAACAAACAAACAAGGCACCTGGGTGGCTCAGTTGTTTGGGCATCTGACTTCAACTCAGGTCATGATCTCACAGCTCGTGAGTTCAAGCCCCGCATCAGGCTCTAACAGCTCAGAGCCTGGAGCCTGCTTAGGATTCTGTGTCTCCCTCACTTTCTGCCCCTCCCCAACTTTGTCTGTCTGTCTCAAAAATAGACATTAAAAGAAAACACCTGTGAACTCCTATTTTCCTACCCACCCCCCAAATAAATAAAGGGTTGAACATTCAAAAGGAAACTGAGTTACTCAGGGCACCCTGGGTGGCTCAGTCAGTTAACTGACCAACTCTTGGTTTCGGCTCAGGTCATGATCTCAGGGTTCCTGGGGTCAAACCCCTTGTCCAGGTCTACACTGACAGCCTGGGATTCTCTCTCTCCCTCTGCCCCTCCCCTGCTCACTCTCTGTCTCTCAAAATAAATAACTTAAAACAAATGGTTAAATACAGTATATAATGGAATAATTTTGAATGAGGAAAATCCACAAGTGTGTATTGTGGAAAGATGACCTTGTGTATTCCTAAGTAAAACAATGTAAGCTATTAAATAGTATTCAGAATATAAATTTTTGAAAAATAGTAATCATGTGTTTCATTAATATTTGTATTTTTTAAAAGCTGGAAGAGGGGCACCTGGGTGGCTCGGTTAAGCTCGGTTAAGCATCCGACTTCAGCTCAGGTCACGATCTCGCGGTCCGTGAGTTCGAGCCCCGCATCGGGCTCTGGGCTGGTGGCTCAGAGCCTGGAGCCTGCTTCCAATTCTGTGTCTCCCTCTCTCTCTGCCCCTCCCCCGTTCATGCTCTCTCTCTGTCTCAAAAATAAATAAACGTTTAAAAAAAATTAAAAAAAAATAAAAGCTGGAAGAATATGCATCAAATTATAGCAAAGGATTATCTAGGGAATAATGAAGGTGGGTGATGAGATTTCATTTTCTATGGTCTGTATTTTGGCAAAACTTTACATTAGGAAAGCTTTGTATTACATTTGTAAATATAAAGGTAAAAGAGAAAAATTTAAGTGTTCCTGAAAAGACTTAGGAGTAAAAAGTTAAGTCTCCCACCTCATCATGATGACAAAAGGTAAAATTGCCAACAACATAAGTCAGATACTTGTCACTTAATAAAATACTTCATACTGCGAGAATCTAAGATAATTGCCACTATGGCCTGATCCTTGGGCTTCTGCCTTTCCCCAAAATGGAGTTTGGGATGACAGGAGCTGAACTTCCTAGCAAAGAGCCCTCCTGTTCATTGGGCGTGAAGGAAATCTCCCAGTGACATGAACCAAGCAAAGAAAGTGCATTCACACCCAGAGAGCTTTCAGGAAACAAGATCCTCTCTTATCACCATCAACAAGGAGACTCATCTTTCACCAACTCATTGAATGAGCCCCTTTGTTTCCCCTACAGGATCATCATATATTCTTTTCCTGCCTCCACAGAAAGTCCAAGTGCCCCAGAATTCAGCCCTGAGAGGCACAGGAAGAGTCCTAGTACAAGCTTGTCCACATTTTCAAGAGAAACAGGACCTGAGAAAAGGGGAGGGGCATGCAGGTGGCTGCAAAAGTGTGAAGGCAAGAATGTTTGCTTTATAACTATGCTTCCAAACTTACATGTGTGTCACATACCTCCTATATCCCATTAAAAAAGAAAAGAGAAAGGATGGAGCCTGCCTCAGGATGTTGTTGCAGGACGGATGTGGTAAGTGTGACGGGATCTTGAGAAATAGGCACTGATGCGTCATCCTCTGTGCCAGGTGCTATTCATGGCATAGAAAACTAACAGTTAACGTAAAATCCCTGTCCTTGAGGAGCGCAGAGACACCCTGCAGACCCACAGAAGTGCAGGACCCCACTGTGCCACCTAGGTGGTAGGTTGTGACGACTGTTCATCTGTGTCAGGGCACAGGCATGACTGTGCTGATTGGCTACCCTGCCACCTGATACTTTCCAGCCTCCCAGAGACTTCCATCAACCACCAACCCTCTCTTATCCCTTGCTGCCTTCTCACGCCAACCTCCCTTGCAAGGGCTCCTCATCCTCTCAGTCACCAAACCATGCTCTCCGTCACCTAAAACTTCTCTCGACCTGTCTCAAACCATCCTTTCCCCACCCAGTTCTCAGACAAGCTCTGCACTCACTGCTTTCTCCTCCACACCACGGCTTCACTCTAATTCCTGATAAATGAGTTTTGACCCTCCACTAAAACTGCTTTCTTGAGGGTCACTTGAATGTCTTACAAGGCTAACGGTCTCTTCTGATCCTTTCCCTGCATCCTTCTCCCACATTAGATGCTATTAACCATCCTTTTCTTGAAGCTGGATTCCCATAGCTTTGGCTTTCCTTGGTTCTTCACCTATACATGTTGTTACATGACCATCATCCTCTAGATCCTCCACCTCCACCCATACCCTGAATGTAGGCATTACCCAAAGTCAATGTTTGTTCTCTTCCCTCATGCAATCCTCTCTCCTTTCTGTGCTGAGGCTGTCAGATCGACACCCCCAGGCACAGCCACTCCTGGGCTCCACAGTTGCTACAGGAGCTCCACTGAACATGGTCAGCACGGAACTCCTTCTTTGTGCCCCCTCCCCACCCTCAGAGTTGCTCCTTCTTTTAAGACTTAAATCTCAGTAAATTAGCAGCACCAGCCTCCCAGATACCTGAGCTGGAAAACTATAAATCATATCCAACAGCCTTCTGCCCCTTACTTCAGTGCCACTGGGCACAACACACCCACAAGTGAATTTTAATGACCTCCAAAATGCTTTAAGACTTGAAAAGAAATGATTGGTGCCAATTAAGACTATAAAATCAAAACTAAGGATAATTCCAAAATCCCTTCAAATATCTTTGATGGTAAAAACATTATATTTAATATGGGATATGAGTAATTTTCATATGTCTGGTCCTCTATGTGATAGGGCCCACAAAAAACAATGGGTCGGTCCTATCTCAGACACAAAGTCCAGATACTTTGACTTCTCTGAAGTGCTTGCATTAATCTCCTCCTTACATTCCCATTGTCCTGGTGTAGATCCTCTTAAGCCTTTCACTATATTTCAGCAGGATATCCTAAAACACACCTGACAGCACATCATTCCCTTATTAAGTTTTGATAGTGCCCCCAGGACCTGACATGTAAAGTACAAGCTCTTTCTATGGCATTCAAGGCCTGCTACAACCTACTCCCAACCTACCTCTTGGTCCCTTCCATCACTACATACTCCCACTCATCCTCTGCTGCAGCCACACCAGACTCATCATATCCCACATGCCCCTATTTGCCCCATGAAATGCCCTCTCCCCTACTTGGCCCGTGGAAAACTTATACTTGTCTCAAGGGTCAGTTCACATAGCTGCCCTTCGGTGAAGGTTGCCTTCCCAGGATCCCTGGCCCAAACCAGTCTCAGTTTCCTGGAGACCCTGGAGCAGTGTGCAGCCCCAAGATGGCACCTGCTTCACTCTGCCTTGCACTGCACTCAGTCTCCTGTGTCTGTCCCCATCGCAAAACCATAAACCTCTCCAGAGCAGATAGCTGAGTCTTAGTCTCCTCTGTACTTCCCACACAGCCAAGCACAGAACAGACCGTAATGAAGAGCAGCCGCCTTTTGTCCCTCTTCCCCACATCACTGTTTTGGCTCCACCATTACTTGGTCCTCTGTGTCATTGCTGTGTATGGAGTGGACACTTAGCAAGGTCTAAACCAGCAACATTTGGAAACTATGAAAAACCCTTAGCTTCAAACCCACCAGAACCATTCTTCCTAGTGTCCTTGATTTCACACAGTGAGAAAAAGACTTTGGGGTCAAGGGGATTTGGCTTCAAATCTGAAGTCAGGCATTTAATGGACCTTACGCAAAGGTGGCTTGACTAGCCTCAACCTCCTTACCAGTAAAATGGGAATGACATCTAATTCAATGAACTGTTGTGAGAATTAAATAGGTAAAAGTGTTTAAAGTCCCAAGCATGGCAACTGGCATAGGAAAGGCACCCATAAGTAAGGAGCAGCAGGAAACAGAAGCAAGGTCTCAGATGTCACAAACAATGTGACGTTCTCAGAAGTCATTCCCCTTCTTGGATATTCACATGAAATAGAGATTCTTGTGTCAGCATCATGAATTCAGGACTCCAGACTCCATGGTGCTGCTTATACATCTTAATGTTTATTTTTGAGAGAGAGAGACAGAGAGAGAGAGAGACAGAGACAAGTATGAGCTGGGGAGGGGCAGTGAGAGGGAGACACAGAATCTGAAGCAGGCTCCAGGCTCTGAGCTATCAGCACAGAGCCAGACTCAGGGCTTGAACCCAAGAACTGGGAGATCATGACCTGAGCCAAGTTCAGACGCTTAACCTACTGAGCTACCAAGGAGCACCCCCCCGTTTTAATGTTTATTTAGTTTTGAGAGAGAGACAGACACAGACACACACACAACTATGAGTGGGGGAGGGGAAGAGAGAAAGACCTAGAATCTGATGCTTATACATCTTAAAGTCATCACGGAAACAGTAGCAGGAGATACTACACAGCTGTTAAGACTCAAAGAGATCAATCTCCACGGCCTGACACAGAAAGACACCCAAAGTGGTTCATCGTTAAGTGAAAAGGGCAAGTTGCAGCACAGTATGAAATATAAGCCGCAGCAACATGTGTGTGTGTGTGTAGATGTTACATATATATATATATATATATATATATATATACACACACACCTACACAAGCACTTGCATACCTATATTTATGTGTATATGTCTGTATGTGCCTAGAGAATCTCTAGAAGGATATATGAGAAGCTGTCAACAGTGGTTACCTCTGGTAACGGGTCTAGGAATGCCATTTACACTCTTCTGTCTAAATTACTTTTCTTATCACTATGTGTTCATGTTAAAATTATTTAAAACCAGTTTTTTACTTTTTTTTAATATGAAATTTATTGTCAAATTGGTTTCCATATAACACCCGGTGCTCCTCCCAACAGGTGCCCTCAATACCCATCACCCACTTTCCCCTCCCTCCCACCCCCCATCAACCCTCAATTTGTTCTCAGTTTTTAAGAGTCTTTTATGGTTTGGCTCCCTCCCTCTCTAACCTTTTTTTTTCTCCTTCCCCTCCCCCATGGTCTTCTGTTAAGTTTCTCAGGGTCCACATAAGAGTGAAAACATATGGTATCTGTCTTTCTCTGTATGACTTATTTCACTTAGCATAACAGTCTCCAGTTCCATCCACGTTGCTACAAAAGGCCATATTTCATTCTTTCTCATTGCCACGTAGTATTCCATTGTGTATATAAACCACAATTTCTTAGACCAATGGAATAGAATAGAGACTCCAGAATTAGATCCATAAAACCAGTTTTTAAAATCTGTTAAAGGAGGAGGAGAAGCAGGGGGAAATGGAAGGGTAGAGCCAGGGAGGGACTGGGCTAAGGATCGAACCGAGAGAGAGACCTGGGTTCCAGTTAGACTAACTTTGCAACCTTAGGCAAATCACCTCCCTTCTGCAGATCTCCCTTATTGGTAAAATAGGGGCATTGAACCAGACATTCCTTGGAGATTTCTAGGTTACTAGATGATGTCTGCAAGGTCCTCTGAGTACATTTTTACCCATAGACCATCTCTCTCTGAGATGTTTTGGTGCTTTAAGCATCAGGTTTTTAAAAAGGGAAAAATACATACCCTATTTCATTTTGACCTCCTTCACATTTCAATGAGAAAGCACTCCCACCCTTTTACAGGCAGAGAAACCAAGTATATACTGTAATGATCACTTGCCAAGCAAATACACGGCTCAGTAGACTCTGCTGTTTGCAAAGAATTATGATGCCTGGAGTTTTATAGCTCCCAGTTCATTTGTGCCTCTTCTGCAGAGCAGAGCGGGCTCAAGGCTTATGCAAAACAACCAGAAGGCACTCTGCTGGTGGAAACAGGGTGAGATGTAAAGTGACTTCCTCCAGGTCAGAGCATAAACAAAACTCACTCCCGGCACATTTAGGAAGTAAGTATCGAACCCCTGGGATTGACACCACATCCCTCCCCCACCTGGACTGAAAGCGTCACCTTGAAGATGCATCTCACTGCAGTCACTTTCTGAGCATTTTCTGGGTCAGAAGCAGTGAGAGCAGCTAAACCGAGGCTGCCATCAGAGTTGCTACATTGAGGGCAAAGTACTGAGTTACCTGCTCTACCACGCACCCACCCAACTCATCCAGCAGCCTGCCTGTTGAGTATTTTTCCAGTCTCCTGGGCAAAGTGACTTCACACAGCTTTGAATGCAAACAACCTCATTTGTCCTCACAGGTATGGGTCTCCGCCTTGCAGAGGGTACTGACTTCTTACCCCTTTGGTTCTACCATCGCATCACATCATACTCTCTATGCCTGTAAACACCTTTCATTCTTCTGATAACTTCACACTGTGAGAGACCCTTCTGTCTGATGTCTGGGCAACAAGATTTCTCAGCAGCTGCAGAAAGCACATACAGAATGCACAGAGCACCTTGCAGAGAAAGGCAGAGGCTGATCCACTGACCCTAGAAGCATGAGCCTAGATTAGAAATGAGCAAAACCAAGACCATAGCATTGCTAAAATACTACAAAATAAACCATCTGCCAAAATGGAAAGGATTATTCACTCAAAAGGTGTGCAGTCAGGCTAGTAACCAGTCGTCAGCCTGCTGGTAACCTTTGCTGTGGTACCTAGTAATCTGTGAGACAGGATAATAATCACTGGCATCTGTGGAATCATAGAGCTTCTAGAAGCTGCTATTAGTAGACCCCATTCTCACTGTCACCTGTGGGTCAAGTTTGCTGACTGTTGTCTGCTTACCACTGGCTTCATTGTGCACCTTAGAACTCACTAGGGCCTTCAGTTGTCTTGGCTGAGTCCCTTCCTTTGTCTTTCTACACTCGGGTCCCCTGCACAAGGTCTAACTTTGTCCTTTGCCCTTCTTTATCTTGGACACATCTTCCCAAGACCTTTGGAGGGCCTTCCATTCATCAGTTCATCTCAGACCCTCCCCCCGCCCCAACATATTTATAAAAGCCTAGCAGCTCCACTCACTGCCTTTGGAAGTTAAAAACCACTTCCTATCAATCAATGGGCACAGAACACAGTAAAAGAAGAGAGCTGTTGGATCGTGGTGGGAGTGTGTCCATGACAGAGAGTTTTGTTAAAAGAAACAAAAATGCTCTCAAAGGCCTGAGCAAGCAGTATTCTCATGAGTCTTGGTGAAACTCACTTTTTGTCTAAGGCAAAAATGAGGGCAGAAAAACCAACTAATAGTACTGTAACATTTTACAAGGTAGTTTCTACGTTGACATACCTTCGTGACAACAAACAAAAAAGATTACATGCATCCAGAAAAAAAAAAAAAAAAAAAGAAAGAAAGAAAAAGAAAACCAACCAAACAAAAAAGAACTTCTATGCAGGAACTTTTGGTCTTTTCTCTGAAATGTTTTTCTTAATTCTTCACCATTATAAAACAAATCTTGTGTATATCAGTCTGAAACACCCACTCAAAGAGCCTTTCATAGTTGCTTTCTAAGGGTCAGCCTCAAACATTCACTGAAAAATGAGGTGGGAGTGACTGTATTCTGGATGAATAACTAAATTTTCCTAGCAATAGACATATTCTGATGATGTAAGTTAAAAATCAGCTGTTACTTTTGTGTCCAATAAATGGAAAACAATTGGAGAATACAGAGGTGGGAAGACAGCCTCCACCCAGGTCTCAAACATTCCTCTTCACTCCTTACCCCTACGCCATCAACACTGATTACCTCCCATTAACCCTTCTTCATAATCTTCATAGGTCACCATTTAGAGGATTATTTTCAGTGCTTCTTGAAACTCCCCCTATCACGCAATCAATCCACATTTCTTGAGCTCCATACATGCGCCAGATGCTGCTAGGCACCAGTGTCCACATGGGCACCAGACAAATGTCCCTTCTTCAAGGAACGCATAATGTAGAGGAGAGTCAGACCTGTCCATAATCAACCAGGGTATAATGTGAAAAGTGACACCTTGAGAACTCATAGGAGAGAGTGGATGTCTTCCTGCTTCAGGGAACAGGGAAAGTATCAGAGGGGTTATGTTTGAGTAGGGCCTTGAAAGATATGTGTGACAGTTCACAGCTAAAAAAAAGGGAGAAAGACATTCCAGGCCTAGAAAATAGTGGAAGCAAAGTCATGGAGGTGAAAACGCACCCTGAAATGACACAGTCACAAGCATCCAATGTACAGTAAATAGAAAGGGAATGAAGCTGGGAGGGATGCCGGGACAGGTTGCCTGCCTGTTTAAAATTTATTCTGGGGCAATGAGAACGAACCACTGAGGGTTTTAAAGCAGTTAAATGACTCACATTCATGTTTAAAGATAATTCTTAGATCAAAGTGTAAGATGGTCAGAAAGATAAGAGTCTGAAGGCCAATTATTCAAACATAAGACAGTGAAAATTCAAAGAAACTAATTTGAAAATTTTGGAGGAAAAATGAACAGGCAGCCAACTGGATACAGAAGTGTGAAGAGAAGAAAATCCAAAAAAGTTGCTGAAATTCATACTTGGGACAATAGTGACAATGAAAACCTAGCTATGAAAACAGGTAGAAGAGCAGGTTTGGGGGTGAGGGAGGGAGCCGAGTGGTCCTATTGCTACACAATAAGTTTGAGACATCCTGTTGAACCAAATGAAGACAGCTAGCAGACTGCTACAAAGTAACAGCCCTTTGTGGGGCTACACAGAAGGATTTAGATGCACTGGCAGCCCCAACATTTAAGAGTTGGTAGATGGGGCGCCTGGATGGCTCAGTTGGTTGGGTGGCTGACTTCGGCTCAGGTCATGATCTCGCGGTTTGTGGGTTCGAGCCCCACATTGGGCTCTGAGCTGACAGCTCGGGGCCTGGAGCTGGCTTCACATTTTGCATCTCCCTCTCTCTCTGCCCCTCCCCCATTCATGCTCTGTCTCTGTCTCTCTCAAAAATAAAATAAAATAAAATAAAATAAAGAGCTGGTAGAGAAGAAGGAACAAAAGAGAAAGAAAGAAAAGAGAAGGAGGAAAGAAAGAGAAAGAAAGCAAGGCTGTGGTGTAAGCAAGATGGGAGGAGAAAAAGGAGAGCCTGGATCTCAGAAGCCAAGAGGGAGTTTACTTTCCAGCCAAGAGTGGTTAACAAAGTCAAATACTGCAGAGAACATGGGATGTGGGTATGGAAGAAGGCTATCTAATTTGACAATATCAGATCTCTTCTAAAGCAGTTTTAGTACAGCTATGGAGAGCTGCCTTATGACAGCGGGCATACCGTAGAGTACTAATTAGTATCTTCATCTTCAGATGTCAAAGAACTATGTTGGAAGTAGGATTCAGAACATTAATTATTTATTAAAAGCTAATAAGGGGATTCAAGCCTATTAGGTTAAATCATTGCAAATATAGAGCAACATATAAAGGTATACAACTAGTTACCTCTCTAATTTCAGACCATTAAAGATGCAAAATAAAGGGAAAAAAGACACTCTTAGAATTAAGAGCCATGGACTATTGACCTCTGCCCAAATATGGTGGGCACAGTGATTCTAAACAAGCACTCCAGAATAAATACTTCAGGGTTCAAGTCCAGCTTTGATCTTTTCAGTGTAGAATTCTGGGTAAATAAACTTCTTAAGCCAGATATTTTTCATCTGTCAAATTAGGATAATAAGAGAAATGACAAACACACACAAAGTTCTCAGCCTATCACAGTATGCTGAGACACTTATAAATGTTGACTTATTATAATCATTATAAAAATCTTCATTTCCAAGTACATATGTATATATAACTCAATTATATATAATTTCAAACATTCATTAATTTGTAATCAATAACTTCTTTTAAGGTATATTTATCTTGAGAGAGAGAGTGCACACATGCATAAGTGGGGGAGGGGCAGAGAGGGAGGGAGAGAATATCCCAAGCAGGCTCTGCACTGTCAGTGCAAAACCCAACACAGGGCTCAATCCCATGACCATGAGATCATAACCTGAGCCAAGATCAAGAGCCAGACACTCAACTGACTGAGCTACCCAGGTGCCCCTAATCAAGAACTATTTTTGAGTAACTCCCCTCTGTGTACCAAGCATGGTGCCAGGGAAGAAGGGGGGAAAGAGGGGGGAGGGGGGAGGAGGGAGGAGGGAGGAGGAAGAGGAGGGAGGTGGGGAGGGAGGAAGAGGGAGGAGGGAGGGGCGGAGCGAGGTGGGGAGGAGACGACCACAGAGACGACCTAGTTCTCCATCACAAGAAGCACAGTCTAATGATATGGGAGGCAAGTTGACCATTAGAAAACAAGATGATCCATCCCATAACAAGGGAAGGAGAACGGTCCTACAAAAACACATGGGAGGAAGCATTCCTGTGCTATGCCAGGACCTGGGAGTGAGAGGGACTGTCAGGCAAGGCTATGAAGAGAAGGCACACTTAGGCATTACAAGGAAGTCTGTAGATACATTTTTAAGGATAATAATATATATTAAGGTGCCATCACAAGCACCAAAAAAATCCCTTAAAAAAAAAAAAAGTTAGAGAAAGAAGAAGCTCTTTGCCCAAGGGCAAACAGCAAGAGAAAAGGAGCTGGAAACAACCCAGGCTCTTGTCATCCAGCTCAAGGAGATATTTTGGTTGAAATACATCATCACATACTATTTACACCCTTCCCCACCTAAGTTTGGGTTACATGTTTTACAAAGCAAATTAAACATCTCCTGCCTGCCCTCTAAAAGTCTAGGATTTAAAAACAGGCACACTAATATACAGACAAATGGAAGAGTTTTGATAACAAACTATCCCCCAAAGACAGTGTTTTCAAATAAACAATTCTCAAGTTCAGTTTGGTTCCAAAGGTGAGGATGTTAATAAATTTTTCCCTTCCCTTTGGAGACCAGGGAGAAATATTAAAATTGCTTGGTTTGGATCCTGAAATAAATTAAAAATAGAATTACCAAATGATCCAACAACAAACTGGAGTATGGATTCCTAAGTATATACCCAAAAGAAGTGAAAGCAGGGTATCAAAGAGATATTTGTATATCCATGTTCATAGCAACATTATTCATAATAGTCAAGGGATGGAAGTGACCTAAGTGTCCAGAGATGGATGAATGGACAAAATGTGAGAAAAACATACAGTGGAATATTATTCAGTCTTAAAATGGAAATTCTGACACATGCTACAACATGGATGAATCTTGAAAACATTATGTCAACTGAAATAAGCCAGACACAAAAGGGCAAATACTGTAGGGTTCCATTTATAGGAGGTACCTAGACTGGTCAAATTCATAGAGACAGAAAGTCTCTACGGTGGTTGCCAGGTGCTGGGGGTTGAGGGGAGTTAGTATTTAATGGGGATGGAGTTTGAGTTTCAGAAGATGAAAAAAGTTCTGGAGATACACAACAATGTGTACAACGTATATGTACTTATGCCGCTGAACCAAACACTTAAAAAGAGTTAAAGTGGTAAATTTTGTCATAAATATAATACATTTTTTTCTTAATCACATGGTAGCCATGCCCACTAAGTAACTGGATTTCATCATTTAGGAGCAAATGAAAATACCTTGTTTCTAACATTTAGATACAAGGCCATCTGAAGAGGGGATGACAGCATGAGACCATGCCTCTTAGAAGTTCGATATCCAAAGGAGCAGAGTCCATTTACCATTCCTTGGGAACGGACGCCTACGTAACTCATTGAGAAGGTGCCTTTGTTGCAGCCATTATCGGAGAATTTTTAATTAATATAATCCCTGTGGACCAGAACCACCCCAATAGGGGATGACTGTCAAAGCACACATTCCAAAAATTACTAATTGAACGTCTATGTGAAAAAGCATTATGCAGGGCTTTATGTAAGACCTACAACTGTAATTCATAAATCAGTTCTTGCCTTCAAGAGCTGCCTAGCAAAGCAAATAATAGACATAAGTTTAATAATAATAATAATAATGATAATGATAAATGAAGTCTATGAACATGTTCAATTAAGTAGCACATGTAACTAACTCTAGCAAATTTGTAGAAGGGAGAGATTACTAGGGGCTGGCTGGCGTGTTCCAGAAAGACTGATGGAAACCACTCCAAATCTGGGAGAAATGTTCAGGTCTGAATGAGTCGAAGCAGACAAACCTGGTTCAAAGAAAGGGTTTGTGATGGGAATTGGTAAGAGATAAAAGTAGAAAAAGAGATTGGAGCCAGGTTATGGTTCTTAAAAGTCAACTGTATAAATTTGGATTTCCACCTCTACCTAGAGGGGAACTGCTAGAGGTTTCTAAGAAGGGATATTAGAGGACAAACACAGCTTGTCAGTGCAGGATGGCTTAGAAGAGGAAGACCCCTAATTGACAGAAAGCTGAGGGCGCCTAGGTGGCTCAGTCAGTTAATCATCCAACTCTTGATTTTGTCTCAGGTCATGATCTCACAGTTGTGAGAGCCCTGTCTTGGGCTCCATGCTGGGCACTTAAACCTGCTTAGGATTTTCAATCTCTATCCCTTTCCTTCTGCCCCTCCCCCACTCGTACAGGCATATGTGAGCACGCGTGTGCTGTCTCTCTTAAAAAAAAAAAAAAAAAAAAAAAGCAAGCAACCAAGCAAGCAAGCAAGCTGGACTCCAGGCCTGAGGACTACTAAGTTACTAAGCATATTTCAATTAATTTTTCTCAAAGGATACACAGGAAACTGTTGACATTGGTAACTTTTTAGAAGTAGGACTGGAGGTAAAGGAAGGGAGTCTTTTACTTTTCATCGTATACCCTTGTGCAATGTGGATACACTTCTTAATCATTGGCATGAATTCATTTAAAAGGTTTTTAAAATATGACAACCAGAAAGTGTTAAAAGATGTTGAGGCTCTAAACAACACATTTAAAACGTTTCTAATTATAAAGTGAAACATATTTCCATCTCGTTTGCATTGTATCTTAATCTCTATCACATAGTGAAGATGTTGTGACAATGACCTGAAAGTAACAGCATAAAGTACACAGAACTAACTGTACATCTAAGGCTCTAATTCAAAATAAGCAGATGTCATGAGTCACCCACCATAAAACACCTTCTTTTGGGTGTACTTAAAGGAAAAGTCTGCCTGAGTCCATTCCAAATCAACTCAATTACAACAAAAATAAAGAGTCCACACGACATTTGACAGGATATATCCCATCTCAGTAAATGGCTTTTTCATTCTTAAAGTTGCTCAGGCCAAAAGCAACTGAGTCATCCTTGACTTATTCTTTTTCTCTCATCCTCTATCTCCGAATCCCATGAGCTCTACCTTCAATTCCATCCAGAAGCCAGCTGCATTTCGCCACCCCACCACTGTCATGCTGGTCCGTCGTCTCTAACGTGGACCACTACAGTAGCTTTCATTTTACTCCGTTTCCCCTCCTGTCCCCTACAGTCGGTCTTCCACAGGACAGCCAGAAAGATCTTCCTCACAGACAAATCTGAACAAACCACTCCTCCGCCTGCAACTTCTGGTAGCTTCCTATCGCATAGCTAAAACACAAAGTCCTAGGACGGCTGCAAAGCCGGCATGATCCAGACCCCATTTCCTCTCCAACGGTACATCCTGCACTCACTCTTGTCCCTCCTCTCCAGTCACACTGGCTTTCTGCCCTCTCCTTGTATATAGCAGTGACCCCACCTTAGGGCCTTTGCCCTCAATCTCAATCTCTTCCCCCAAACATCCCCATTCCCCTCCCTCGCTTGGCTTGGCTCTCCACACAAATTAAACTTCATCAGAGAAGGCTTTCCCTACCATCCAACCTCAAATAGAACTACCTCTCTTTCTCTTCACGCTGCTTTTCCTTTATAGCAAATTATAATATATACTCATCTGTTTGTCGTTGTAGTTCCCATCTCACCCAACTACTATGTATGCTCCATGACAACAAATTTGGGGTCTGTTTTGCCGTTTTCACTGCTATATCCCCTAGACCTAGAATACGTCTGGCAAATAAAAGAAAGCTCTATAAATATTTATTGAAGTTTAAAGTACAAATCAAAACACCAAGATCACTAAGATCAAAACACCAAAACACTAAGATCACTCCAAAATGAGGCATAAGCATAGTAATGCCCAGCAAATTTGGAGTAAAGAAGTAAAAAATACAGAACTTCAATTGATAGTATTTAAAGCTATCATTTACCTACAGCATGTTGGGAATCCACATACATGCTCAAGATTAATTCATAATTTAGGACAGCACCTGTGTACAGGCTAGAGGGTTTCTCTTGAGGTTTTGTACTTAAAGAGAAAATACTGTAACAAGTTTCCTCCTCCCTCTCTCCAACAAACTTAGATGGAAGGTTCTGAAGAAAGTAAGCAATCACTGTCTCAACCAGAAGGCCCAGAGTATTCAATTATTCCACTGAAGAGAAGATCTGGACAAAGCCCCCGCCTTGGTACTAGGAAATCGGGCAAAGTCAGGTTCCCTCATGAACTACATAAACAAGGTGCTTGGGCAAATCATTATTTGTTTCTAATCCTGTTTTCTCTATTATAATTTATATCTATATATTTATATTTTAATGTTTATTTATTTTTGAGAGAGAGAAATTGAAGCAGGCTCCAGGCTGTCAGCGCAGAACCCAACAAGGGGCTCGAACTTAAACCGTGAGATCATGAAATGAGCTGAAGTCGGACACTTAACCAACTGAGCTACCCAGGCACCCCCATTTTCTCTACTGTAAAGCATGAATGATGAGGTCTTCCCTGCTTCTTCACATAGTCATTGTAAAATAAAATAAGATGATGCATATACAAAGGCATCCTGGAAGCTGAGTGGATTATACATCATCTATGTGACCATCAACTTGTGCTAGCTAATCTCCAGTTCACAATCCCTTTCCCACCACTAGTGAGCTTTGTTTAAACAAGCATCTGATCTGGTCCCTCCCCTGCTCAAAAGCCTTTATCGATTTCAACTTGAACCTCTGGCGGTTCAAGCCTCTCCACAAACTGAACCCAAACCATCTTTCCAGTCATATTTTGGCCGCTTCCTGGGCTGTGTCCTACATTCCAGCCACAGGGGACTACTCCCCATCCCCTAACTTACTCATGCGTTATTGCACATCTATGTGGGTGAGGTGCCTAAGCCCCCACCCCTACTCATTCCTCCTTCTTTCCTTAGAGAAATCCTAGGCACTCTCCCACATGAATTAGACCCTTTCTGGGGCGCCTGGGTGGCTTAGTCGGTTAAGCCTCTGACTCTTGGTATTGGCTCAGGTCATGATCTCACAGTTCGTGGGTTCGAGCCCTGTGTCAGGCTCTGTGATGACAATGTGGAGCCTGCGTCAGATCCTCCTTATCCCTCTGCCCCTCCCCTGCTCACTTGCTCTCTGTCAAAATACTATATAACAATAATAGTAATAATAATAATGAATTAGACTCTTTCTCCCATGGGCTTTCTCTCAGGTGCCCTGTTGAATCGTTGCTTGTTTGCAAGCATATTTCCCCACCAGACCAGCAGGTCTCCATCTGATGCCTTTTCATGTCCTCAGCATAGAACAGTGTAATGCACACAGTAGGTACACAATGCTTGCTGTCTCTGAATATTTCTCAAATGGCTCTCTCAGGCCTTTCCAGCTCTTTCTCTGACTTATGGCTTGGAGGCAGTATTAGGAAAGGGCTTCTTTTACTTTTCTACTCCTGAGGAAATATGCTGGGAGATGCAGCTTGCTGACCACTCCTAGGGGGCTTCCAGAAACAGGCAGGAACTAAGCAGAGGGACAGAATGAAGCTAGGGGTCTCTCTCCAGGCCTCGTAAGTTATATCTCTAAAGTGTGCTTCATTTTATTGGAAGTGCTATGAATTCTCAAATGAGACACACCCTAATACAAATGGAAATGATTTTCAACTTATTCAGTTTCAGGATTATACAACTTTCTGTTCCTTTTCATGATGGTGGAAACTCCTGAATTGACTATAATTCAAAGCAATTATTGTTCTTCAGCTGCCAAGGTGCCCTGTTATTCTTTTCATAACTATCCTGGATGATCTGAGCCCCTTTCAATGCAAAGTCTATTTTTTTCTAACCCTGTACCTTTTCATTTGCTAAATTTATAGCATTCAAATGAAAGGAAGAAAGGAAGCCCCACTTTTGCCCCCATTGCGAACATGATATATGGGTTTTAATTGCCCTTGTAATTATACCCTTGTCCAGATCTGCACAGGTACAGTATAGAAATTAAACACAGCAAAGCCCGAGAAGGCCTCACTGTGGTAGGAAGACGACAGCTTCGTAATGCTTCCTGCCACCAGGAGAAGGAAACAGAAACGAAAGGTGGTCTGGGAATGTCATAAGCTAGCCAGCAATCTCCACTGAGGAAGCATTTTCTGTCTATGACCGCCTCTAAAATTGTGTTAGCTGTAAGGCTGGGGATCCCCTGGTGGTTTGATGTTCAGCTAAGGCTGGCTGAAAATGGCAGAACTTGGATTGCTTGGCTGTGAATTAAGAAATAAGCACAGCAACAAAGGGAAACATGCTATGACATTTTCTAAATATTTACCAAGGGGAGTTGACAATTCAGTGACTGGAGCCAGATCTGACAGTGAATTCTGACTGCCTCCTACACCCTTGATCACCATCTCCATCTCCAAAACCAGGTGACCTTCACCCCTTGGGGTTGGCAGAAAAAAGAAGCATCTTTGTGATAATCCAGCAAATGCTACGTGATGATTCGGGCACACAGATCACTGCATTTATTCTCCCCACCCCACCCCCGATTTCTTACCTAGGGTAGAGGAGTAACCAAAGAGCTATCTATATAATCAACTGAGTCAATACAAACTACTTCTAAGATGAAATACTTCTTTCCACAGCAATTTCTGACTAGTGATATCCATATGGTTTCAGAACCCAATATCCATGAACTTCCTTGCCTGTCCTCATTATAAAATGAAATTTCTCATCAGCCCACACAACACAATTATTTTCATTCTTGATCCTCCAAAATCAATTGATAAATGTTAATCTGCAGGTCTGAGGTTATAAGAAAAAATTATGGATAGTGAAGAAATGTGCTTTATATCACTTTAAACCTCCTGTTGGTCAGATTTCCTACATTTTAAGGTCTTGGATAGAGTATAATTTTGCATTTGATTTTACAATCTGAAATAACGCAGTTCAAGAGCAACTTGGTGATTTGGTTTAGATTAAAACAGGTATCTGACACTCCCAATAATTCCCCCAAAGTCCTTTCTTTCCCCACTGTCCCCGAAATGTTACATATTTATCTTAAGATTTGTACTAGCTCAAGATAGTAATGTACACACCTATCATGTGAAAATGCATACATCTGTACACCTAACAAGCAATGGGGAGATTATGGAACAGTTTAGAGTTTAATGTTGACTAATGTCTTCTCACCTGCTTACCTCCAGTACTTTTTTTTTTTTTTTAAGATTTTACTAAGATGAAAGTAATTGGATATTAAAATGGATGCTCTCACAGTCTCCCTCAAAGGAAAGAATACTTCAGTGGTTTGGTTAGGCAGAACTTCAGGAAATAAACCTAATACTGGTCTTGGGAGAGAGGGAGGAAGGAAATGGGCAAGCAAGAGTAAGAAACATGGAAGGCACATCATAGCCCTACAGAGATGACCAGGTAAACCGCAGTTAGGTCTCCCCTCCAGGCAAGCAGCCACATAAACAGAAGGCTGGACTCAGTGACCTCTAAGGTCCCTTCCCACTCCAATAGCGTTTGCCTCGTGAATTTTTTATAGTCATCCTCTGTTCTATCACACTGTCCCCATGCATCATCAAGCCCTCCTGGCCACTTCCTCAACTGAAAGGAAAATCTGGTTTCAAAAAAATCCATGCTTTGACTACTGCCAAGATTTCAGTTCCGTCCTTGAAACAATGACCTGAACATAATGGGCCAGGCTAAACACCTCTGAACAAATAAGTACTCAATACCGTCTTCAGGCAACATTATTTCACCGATAGATGCAGAATTATAACCCGAAGTTTTGAGAGTGAAAGACTGTGAGGCTAACAGGCCATCCTATAATCGAATCTTTCCGACTTGTACTTCTACATCCCCTGCTGAATGCCTAACCTTAAAAAGAGAGTAGGTACCAAACAACAGCGTTTGAATCCGGGCCTCACCTCTCATCAGCTGTGTGATATGAGACAAATTATTTAATCCCAAGCCTGTTTCATGACTTGTAAAATGCTGATGATATAAACTACCTCACAGAGTTACTGTGACAATAGGATAAAAAACAAGACAAAAAAACACCTCTGAGCATTCATTTGTTCTTTCTCTTCTTCATTCAACAAAGATGAACTGAGTGTCCACTACCAGACAGGCACCAGTGTAGAAAAGATGGAAAAAAATGAAAGCTATTATTACTCTCGTTTACCCAGTTTGTTTTCAGAATTGTGGCAGAACCGTCAGATTTTGACTTGAGTTCAAAACTTTCATGACTAAAATAGTCATTTTTGGCTTGTCAAATATGATCCCTCATGGGAGTGCACCTACTGCCATACCTTTATGTACCCCAAAGCTAATCATCTAGTAGGTGTTCAGCTAGAGGACACCCTCAGAACCTTTGGAAGAAGCCACAACCAGAGCAAAAGTGGTATCCTGGTATCCCAGCTCTCAGCTGGGCAAGCCAGTCAGGAAAACTTGATATGCCTGTGCTACAAGACCCGTCCTGGATGCCTGGGAGATTTCAGGTGCTTTCAATTCCACCAGTGGACTCTGAGCCTTCCGAGAATTTAGGATTAACAGGTCTGGCTCATCCCCAATCTTTGTGACTGGGCCACAGATAAAGCTAAGAGCAACAGCTAAGGGGTATAAAGACCATTTTTCATAATGTAGGGTTTATGTTTTTCAGCTGTGTTTTACTCTAGAATTTGATAAAGTTCTGTATAAATGATCCACCTCTGAGGAGTCCATTGGTTTCAAGGCTGGTAGGCTCTCCAGCGTGAGCCTAACATTCCTTCTCCTAATTAGCCCCAAACCTCCGGGCAAGTACAAGCCTACTGTGTTGGGTGCTGGGCATGCCCTACACTTAAACATTTTGTGCTTACAAAAAAGAGTCTTTAAAGACATTCTGGAATCCAGGGCTCCTAGAAAAAGAGTAAAAGTCTGACTCTGGCCTGAAATAGGAAATAATCTGCCCTAGATCACAGGGTGGTCAAAGAGCAAATTCTAGAATCAAATTCAGAACCATCTGTGAACCTGAAGATAGGTTAGTGGACAATATAGAGGTGCCTAAAACTTCTGATTTGCAGACTCCTCTCATTCAGGAGCCACCTGAATCATTTTCCCTAGAAACTGAAGTATAGATCAGAACAACTCAAGGCTATGAGTTTTGGATTGCTATCTCCTATCTGGAGGTAACAGCCTAGGCTCTCCACAGACAGGAGTTATGGTTACACAAATACGGTCACTATCTCTCCACAACCCCCCATCTGATGCACCTAAAAAAAATTTTTTTAAGTGGATTTTCATTTCCCTTCAGCCAGTTTAGCGCGTTATTATCAACTCCTGACGCCTCTAACTGCTCAGTGAAAACAGTGGTTTGGATATTAATAGGCTGTAAATCAAGGCCCTACCTGGAGCTTGTTGTCACGGAAACGGTACTCAAGCCCACAGCAACTTCCCCACCCTCGGAAGTCTGGAAGAGTTAGTGGGAGTTAGGGATGGTTTTAAAGCTCCTGTTATTTCTCCCACTTTCTGCTATATTTCTCAGGGCCAAGTTGTTGGAGAAAGAGGAACCGGTGAGGCGGGTGAGAGTATAGTGGACAGCAGCAGCTTGGAGAACTCTTTGGGAGAGGAGGTCAGGAGGTCCTTGGAGTATGCCTCGGGCATTCTGCTCTTTCCTCCTTGGGTCTGCACCCAGCCACTCCGCGTCGTTCCCTGCGGCCGGCGGTCGGACCCCCCCCCCCCACTCCGCTGACCCTCCCTGTCCTCCCCACCTGGGCACTGGGCTGTCTGGGGAGCGCGCGGACAAGTTCCTTAGAAGAGAATCTGAGCGGCCCCGGGCTGAGAAGCCCCGCAGCAGGAGGCGGAAGGCACCGCGAAGGTCCGACAAGCTCGAGACAGAATACCTTTTGCCCCCACGCCGGGGTCCGGGAGGATGCGGCCCGAGACTTAAACACGCACCGCCCCCCCCCCCCCCAACAACCTCCGCCCTCCCAGAGCCCCAGGGCGACGCTCCAGGATCCAGCTCTCCAAAGCAAAGCGCCCCGCTCGGCAAGTGCCTCCGAAGCCCACGCGGATTCCCGCGCCCCAGGGTGTTCGCTGCCGCAGCCGCCAGGGCCTCCCGGGCCCTACGCCCCGCACCTGGGGCTGAGCCCCTACCCGGTCCCCTGGGCCCCGCGCGTCACGCGCCCCCTGGGCCCAGCGCCTCCTCTGCGCTCGCGCCGCGCGCCCCAGCCTCGCGCATCCGCACCCGCACCCAGCCCCCACCGGCCGCTGGGCCCTCCCGGGACTCACCTGCGCTGGGGCTGTAGCAGCGGCCACCCCGAGCCCAGGGGCGGCGGCGGCGCAGGGGGAAGAGGGCAGCACGGGGCTCCTAGCACAGCAGCCGCCGGGCGCCTGGTGCTGCCGAGCCGCGGACCCGCCCAGAGATATAAATAACATTATCTGAGGAGGGACATTCCTGCCGGGGGACATCGCTGCTGCCGGGACCAGATAGTCCCGCGGCGGGGGCGGGGAGGCGGGGCCGCAGCCTCCCGCAGCGCCAGGCCCAGCCCCCGCCTTCCCCACCCACTCCCGCACCTGCCAATCAGCCTCCGCGCCCAGGGGCACCTGCCAGGCCTCCGCCCGGCTCTCGCGGCCGGCCTCCGCCTCCTGGCTGGCCGCCTGGGCCCGGGACGCCAGAAGCTCCAGCCGCCCGCAGCGCCCCCATCGTCGTTCACCTCCCCTAACCGCCCGCTACCCCGAGCTCCCTGCGGCGGGAAAAAGGTTTGACTCTGCAGCTCGGGCCTAATTCGTGAGCCCGGAGCAGCAAGCCTGGCCACGAAAATGAGCCCTCCAGCCTTTCCCGCCCTGCGTCCCCACTGTGTACTGTCAGGTTTTTAAAATATATTAAAACACACGCTTAAACCGTAGGGTGGGCGAGGCGGGAGCCCCGACCGTGCGCCCCCGCTGCAGCGGGTTTGGGAGAGATTGTTCCCCGGGGCTGGTGTTAGAAAGCACGCTCCGGGGCGCACTTCACTTGGCAGGCTGTACGAACAGACTCTGGGAAGGTAGGGATGGGCACTGGTCCGGAGGTCCCCGCCCCCGGCCCGCAGGCTTACTGTCTCTGTTTCTGTCTGCAAACCTGGTGTGGTCGGGGCAGACCCGGCAATGCTGGCGGGGCGCAGCCGACCATCCCACATTGCAAGGACTGAAATCAACAGGCAAACTGCGACGCTAGCCCACCAGCACTTCCTGTCCGGCCCCTCTTTCCAGGCGAGCAGGGTCTTCCTCACTGCAAGCCTGGATGGGGTGGGATGCAGTAGGCCAGAGAAAACACTAGAACCAATGGTGCCAAAGAGGAAAGACAAGGCACCTCCGAGTCACCTCGAGAGAGATTCACAGGAGAAAATGGGCAGCTTGTAAGGCTGTCCGTTTTCCTGACTTTCTTAAGATACAAGGTTATTGTTCAATAACACTTAGTGTACAGCTAACTGTAGCTTTCACCTCTTTTCTCCATCTGCTGTTTCCAGACCAGTTTCTCACTCGGGTAACTCGTAGCAGCCCAGGTACTCCCAAGTATTATGGATGGCAGTGCAGATTAAAAACACGAACATGTAGAAAAGAGTTGTAACTTTGATACTGCCTGCTTTTCTTAACAACGGAACAGTCTTACTCCTGAGTTACTTGCTTGAGAGTATAATTATGCTGTTTTCCAGGATTCGCCAGGAAAAGGGTGTTTAATTGCCAGATGTGCATGCTTAGTTTATATGTTGAACAGATGCAAAGATATTTCACTTCCTGCTGTAGCCACACTTCAGAATGGGCATTTAGATACTGAGATGCTAAGTGGGGCAAACACCACTGATACTACAAAGCCACAGAATCCCCGACCCCCCCCTCCCCCCCGCTGGGCCCTTGTTAACCTCAGTTTCTCCAGAGACACTAGTAATATAGGAAAGATGATAGAATATTCATGGTCATCCATTAAATTAGTAGTGATGCCCCCACTTCTGATAACATTTAAGCATCCGTTTGTTTATTACTGAGTTAGAAACAGATCTTTTTCATTTAAAAAATTATTTAAGAACCAAATTCTGGCAAGGGAAACTCAAGAAAAACAGGCCAACTTCAAAAGCTGAGAATATGCTATATCTCAAGTAGAAATCCTTCATCTACTTTGGAAAGAAAAAATGGTGAGAAATTATTTATGTTTTTTAGAAGCCTTGTGTGAATAAACTTATTAAATAAATTCATGATTCCCGAGGATTGCAGCCACATAATAGTATACTACATGAAACAGATAATTCCTTAGCTATAGGTCTGTGGCACTGAAATGAAAAGTTGAACACATATTTCTTTGTAGCCTTAGAATTTATAATTTTCAGCCATAAGAAAAATTAATATGATAAAAGTACCAAATCGGTGGACAGATTACCCTAGGATTTTACAAACCAGCTCAGCTGCTTTAGTTATCTCCACTTTAGCTGAAAGCTAAATAATTCAATACAACCTCATTTGCTACAGAGCCTGTTATTCTGACAGCATCCCCAAATGCTTTACAGCTAATAGAGTTATAGTGAAATGATAAATCAGAACTGAGGGAGAGAGGAAGTTTAGAAGTACAGAGAGAAAGGGCATTGTCAAAGAAGGGGAAAAAATAGCAAATCCTGGGGAGTGGGAATAAGAAACTGGGGAGAAGAAGGAAAAGCTGAATATAAGGGTTCATAATCAAGGTCATTGTTGTGGGCAACAGGGATTAATTCTGCAGGGATTTTCTGAGAAGAGTATGTAATGCCTGCTGGAATTGTCTTTCTAAAGGATGGGAGATCGGCCCTCATTCTCTTTGGTCAAGGGGCTGCACCCCTTTTAGCCCCATCCATGTTGACACTTCCCAATTCCAAACTGCCCAGCAAGCTCACAATAAGCAATCTGCAAGTAATTGGGCCAGAAGGGAAGGTGTGCATTTGAAGGTCTTGAGCCAGAAGGAAAGTCAGCCAGTAAACGAGAAAGTGAGAGGAAGCACTCAGAATGGCCTACCCAGCTCCAGCTAATATCAATAGGTGAGGCCAAAAGGATGTAAATTTGGACATTAGAGGCATCTGACACAGAGGGAACTTCTGCTTTCTATCTTTATATTCTCCGAATTTTTCACCTTGAGCTTATTATTATTTGATAATTAGTAGAGATAATAAAATAATAGGTAGAGATTAGATCAAGATGGATTAAGCACATGCATTTACCTTTTCTTTCATCCCAAATCTCATAAAAAGCTACCGCTTAGAATAAGAATGTAACAGCACAGGGAAATAAGACAAAGGCTGATCAATTTTCCAAGTGTTTTTAGGAAATCCTGACAGGATCTGATCTAAAGAGAAATAAAATGAGAAAAAGTCAAAACAGGTTCAGGATAAGGAATAGCTTAGAGAAGTTCCAAACAAGAGTCAAAGAATACAAGAAAAGGAGGGGGCCCCAGGACAGAATAATTCATTGAAGAGCCTCCTCTCCCTCCTGGCATTAAATATCAGATGTTTGTGGGACAAATAAGTGAGTGGAGATCCTGGAACCAGAGGGACATAGCCCAGGTATCTACTGACCCCCAGAAAGGACAGGAAACCTTCACTCTCTCCTGATAGCATGTTGTACCTTTCCTTCACAGCTCCTGAAGAGAGACTGTGGTAAACAGAATGGGCAGGCAAATGAATTCTCAGATAAAAGATCATCAGACAACCAAAATCACCAAAGATTTTGTCAGGATAGAGGAACCAATACCATGAGAGAGAGGTACTAGACTCAACTAACAGAAGTAATATCAGAGGAAACTAAGCTAATAAAGGACATAGAGATAAATTTTAAATGAATTTAAATGTTACTCAGCAAGATTTGAAAGAATATTGCATCCATGACAAATAAGCAACAAGAAATTTAGTATATGTGCTGCCGAAGCGAGCACAAGCAACAAGAAATTTAAAAGTAGTTTCTCAAATTGAAAAATCATTAGGTGATGAGCAAAAGTGACCAAGCTGAAAGTCAGATTAGTAGGAATTCTACTACACTAGTTGGAATTAGTAGGAATTTCTACAGAAATTCTCCCCAAACACAGAGCCGAAAACAAGGAGACAGAAAGTTTGAAAGAATGGTTGAAAGCCATGGAGGCAAGATCCTTAAAGTCCAATATCCGCCTAGTAGAAGTTATTAAAGGAAAGAGAAGAGAGAGTAAAGGAGATAATTATAATGACAAAGTAGAATGAAATTTCTCAGAATTGAAGAAAATATGAATTTTCATATTATAAAATCCTAAATTTAGAGGAGGATGAAGATTTTAAAATATAGTTTACAGTTTTATGTACAGTTTAAAGTTTATGATTTTATTTATAAAATCTAATAACTGGAATAAAATTAAAAACCCCAAACTGTAACAAACTAGACTAACTTTCTCTGTCTTGAATTCATCTTAAAGCTACTTTTACTGAATCACAGAACAAAGTTATTTGTTTGAAACTTAAAACTACTTTGACTTAAAAATGAACATAAACATCAGAAAGTTACTTACAAAAGGAATTGCCAAACCAAATAAACCTGAACCTACCTGATGTTCCACTCATTCAAATCCTGCTAGCAACAGAGGAATCAGGAGTTTGTGGTAATGCAAACTTCAAAATAGTGCCTAGAGCTGAAAAAAAAATTAGTTCCCTTCTTTATCCTTTCACCAAGAGATGTATTTCACGACACTAAGCTAAAATTTCCATTCCATTTCTGGAAACATCTAGGGGAACCAGGCCCTCCACAACTCCCAAAGACAAAGCAGAGGCAGGGCTCTCCCATTCTCCAGTATCATTCTCCTTCAACTCTTCTTCCACATAGTAGCCAAAATACACATTGTAAAAAAGGAACTCTGATCATGTCACTCCACGACTTTCAATCATCCAGGGGCTCCCCATTGCTTACAGAATATCGTGTCCAGTTCCCCAGCACCTAACACAGTGCCTGACTACAAGATATACTTCATAAAATACTGGTGAGTAAACAGGTGAATTAATGAGCAAACAAATCACGGAAACTAAAAGAGAGTTGCAAATGTGGAAATAATCAAAGAAGTAGGTAATTCAAAATCATTTCTATTTGGCATAAAATACATTTACAAGATAGAAGATGAAGGACCAAACTTCCCCATTAGATGCCTCAACCAAATGGTCACTGTAAGGAACCTGAAAGCCCGCAGCAAGTGTGCAAATACCAACATGACCATCCTCTGAAGGAGCAGGTGCCACCAATTTCAAATTTTCCTCCACCAATAATGGAAAGGAGCAGAAGAACAAGGCTTACCTACTGTCATCCACTAGTCCATGGAAGCACTAGCCAGGCTTTGGAATAAATGAGCATCTTTCCTTCTATAGCTGCTCCTGAGCTCTTCCTCCCTTTTCAGGATCAGATTGTTACGTAAGGGATGCCAGATTGTGCAGATGTAATAGCAGGCTTATATTGGGGTGTGCTGATGGACTAGTAGTGCCAGGAGGTGCTTAATGTTCTTCTACAGTTGCATTGTTTAGGCTGTATGAGTTTGCTAGGGCTTCCATAACAATCACCACGCACTGGGTGGCTTAAACAACAGAAATTTATTTTCTCACAATTCTGGAGGCTAGAAGTCTGGGATCAAGGTGTTGGCAGGGTTGTTTCTTCTAAGGCTTCTCTCTTTGGCTTATAGATGGCCATCTTCTCCCTGTCTTCACATGGTCTTTCCTCTGTGCCTGTGTCCTAATCTCTTCTTATAAGAACACTATCATATTGGATTAGTATGACCTCAGTTTACCTTCATTACCTCTTTAAAGGCTCTGTCTCCAAATATGGCCACTTTCTGTGGTACCAGGGGTCAGGATAGCAACATATGAATCTGGGGGGCACACCATTCAGCCCCATCTTTTCTCACATGAACTGCTTCTGTTAGCCTCCTAACTGCTCTCCATTCTCCAGTATCATTCTCCTTCAACTCTTCTTCCACATAGTAGCCAAAGTACACATTGTAAAAAAGGAAATCTGATCATGTCACTCCATGGCTTTAAATCATCCAGGGGCTCCCCATTGCTTACAGAATATCGTTTTCAGTTTCCTAGCACCTAACACAGTGCCTGACTACAACTTATACTTCATAAAGGCCTGATGAGTAAATAGGTGAATTAATTAGCAAACAAATGATGGAAACTAAAAGAGAGTTGCAATTATGGAAATTGATCAAAGAAGTAGGTAATTCAAAATCATCTTTATTTAGCTTAAAAATACATTATTTGTGATTTTTTTTCAGGAGAACCACTTTCCTTTTGGTGTTTGAGTGAGGTTTTTAAAGTGAATTCACTGAAAAATAATTGGCAATATTTGTGCCTGAATTTCACCAGTTCCTCAGCCACCTTGGCACATTCACACCTAACTTACTGACTATAGGTGACAAATGGAATCTTAAATTAAGTAGGTTTCATGTTCACACCTACCACCAAGTTCACCTAAGGGGGAAGTAGCCTGCTGTCTTCCAGTGTCATTCATAATGAGGCACAGCAAACACAATGGTGATGGTTCAGCATGGAATTTTGACTTTGTTGGCTCTACCCTCTCAGTGCCATTTTCAGACCTCATCCTTGGATTAAGGCCACCCTCCAATATGCCAAAGCCTTGAGCTCATAGGATTAAGAACATAGCAAGGTGGATCAAAAAGCATTACAAGCAGTGAGTTGATGTTATTTTGACATTAACAGTCTATCTTGAGTACTCCACAAAGTGTATAATCTGTATGTGGATAATCGAGTACCTAAACCTGAAAATGTGTTCTCTTCCTTTATAGATATTTATCAAGCCAGAACTCAAATCAAGAAGAGAAAATACAATATAAAAATGGAGTTTATTGGGGTGCCTGGGTGGCTCAGTTGGTTAAGCATCTGATTCTTGATTTCGGCTCAGGTCATGATCTAGCGGTTTATGAGATCAGGTCCCATCTCAGGCTCTGTGCTGACAGCACAGAGCCTGCTTGGGATTCTCTCTCTGCCTCTCTCTCTCTCCTCCTCTCCTGCTTGCTGATGTGCATGCACATGCTCTCTCTCTCTCTCTCTCTCAAAATAAATAAACTTAAAAAAAGAAAAAATAAATAATAATTTGAGTTTGTTAATAAAGAATGATAGCAACAGTTATAGTTCAACCAATTAACAATTTTTTATTTATGTGATAATTATTACCAGCACAAATGGTCTTAATTGCTTTTATTTGTTAGTGAGCAGTTTCCAAATTCAAAATATTTTTTTTCATAATATTAACCAAGACCCTTGGGAAAATTTCAATAAAGTTCGGAAAGATATTGCAATAAAAGACTACATTACCTCTGCAAATTCATCTCATTTTCCATTCTGTGGGATATCTCTGCAGCTGCTTAACTTCTGTTTGGATATTTCTTCAATGCTTTAAAGTCTACAAGAAACTATGATTCAACTCAAACATGATTTATTTTGTAGAATAACCACTTCTTATCAAAAACATCATTTTTCCTCATTTTCCTTTGTGTAAGGCAAATTCTATTTTTAAAGGATTACTTATCATTTTCTTTCTACCAAATGCCATATAATCATTTTTATTCAATTTCATGAAGTAAATTGCTATCATTATCCTTATTGCTAGATAAAGAAACCAAGATACTCAGAGTTCAAGTAATTTTCCAAAAAAATCACATAGAACTCCAAATCCTTTACTTATTAAAGAGTTATTTATCCAGGAAGCACTATCTCATGGTTTTTGAATTAACACATTCCCATGATATTTAATGTAGATTATCCACAGTATAGACTGATATTTTAAATCAATAACTAAGTCAAGAATTTAGCCCAAATTATGCTGAGCATGTGCAAACAACAACTCATGTTGCTTATTCTATTCTACCATCATCTTAATTATCAAAATACGCTTAATGAAGCATACACTCTGGACCTTCCATAGCAGAAACTGAAAGAAGTGAAAGCTGTAGGCCCTCTTTTGGAAGGGTTCCAAAGTTATGCATGAACATCAGTATCCCATATCTGACCCCAACCCCTGCTAAATCTTTCTCAATTTCCACTCCTCACCTCTACCAAATACTGCCAGAAATTGATAAGTAGGAGCTTTCCCCATATGATTTCACGTACTCGAAATCATACGGAATGCCCTCATTCCAAAGATTACAGGAACCTGCAAACTTATTTCACAACTAAGAACAAATGTTAAAATGCAAATAACCTTGGGAAGAGTTAGTTTTTAAAGGACAGCCTTTCAACTACTGGAGTAAGAAAAAGCCAATGCTGTTTAGTAGCATTTTAATAGCTAATACTCTCTGTCTCAAAAATAAATAAACGTTAAAAAAAATTTTTTTTAAAAAAATGGGGCACCTGTGTGGCTCAGTCGGTTAAGCAGCCGACTTCGGCTCAGGTCATGATCTCGCGGTCCGTGAGTTCGAGCCCCGCGTCAGGCTCTGTGCTGACAGCTCAGAGCCTGGAGCCTGTTTCGGATTCTGTGTCTCCCTCTCTCTGACTCTCCCCCGTTCATGCTCTGTCTCTCTCTGTCTCAAAAATAAATAAACGTTAAAAATTTAAAAAAAAATAGCTAATCAATTTTTTTAAAAGAAGCTAGCAGGGTGGACTGGAAAAATCAGTAGACATAGTGAAAAGACCTGGATTCTACTCCCCCCTTATCTTCTCTACACCTCAATTTTTCTTTAAAACGACAGCATTGAACTAACTAGTCTTTAAGGCCTCTTTCAGCTCGAGCTCTCTACATTTTACACTTATAGTAAGAACATTCAGGATGTTCACTATAATAGTAATGTTCATTAAAATGAAAAATTGGAAACCAATATCCATCAAAACAGAATTGGTTAAACTAGGTATGGTGTATATACATGCACACACACACACACACACACACACACACACACATTCTATGTAGTCAGTTAAGTAATGATGTGGTTTTATAAATTTATAGGGAAAGATGTCATGACATACTGCTGAACTTTTTATAAACGTAGGCATCAGATCATCTCTATTTGACTAAGAAATAAGGTATTTTATATCAGAAAGGATACTCCTAAAAATGTTATTTCTAGATGGTAGGATTAAGAGTAATTCTTGGGGCACCTGGGTGGCTCAGTCGGTTAAGTGTCTGACTTCAGCTCAGGTCGTGATCTCAGTTTGTGGGTTTGAGCCCTGCATCAAGCTCTCTGCTGTCAGCTCAGAGCCCGCTTCAGATCCTCTGTCCCCCTCTCTCTCTGCGCCGCTCTCTCTCTCTGCCACTCCCCAGCTCCCCGGCTCTCTCAAAATTAAACAAATAAACATTAAAAAAATTCCAGGTGCTGGGGCGCCTGGGTGGCTCAGTCAGTTAAGCGGCCAACTTCGGCTCAGGTCATGATCTCGTGGTCCGTGAGTTCGAGCCCCGCGTCAGGCTC
>NW_026057582.1:35246641-35269691 GCF_023721935.1 Panthera uncia | reverse complement strand
CAGGTCATGATCTCGTGGTCCGTGAGTTCGAGCCCCGCGTCAGGCTCTGTGCTGACAGCTCGGAGCCTGGAGCCTGTTTCAGATTCTGTGTCTCCCTCTCTCTGACCCTCCCCCGTTCATGCTCTGTCTCAAAAATAAATAAACGTTAAAAAAAAAAATTAAAAAAAAAAAATTCCAGGTGCTTATCAAGCCCTTTAAAAAAAAAGAGTAATTCTTACTTTCTTCTCTATTTTTCTATAATGTTTGGATATTTTATAAGCAGGAAATATTTTCTTTTTTTTAATACTAAATATAATTTATTATCAGATTGGTTTCCATACAACACCAGTGCTCATCCCAACAGGTGCCCTCCTCGATGCCCATCACCCACTTTCCCCTCTCCCCCACCCTCCATCAACCCTCAGTTTGTTCTCAGTATTTAAGAGTCTCTTATGGTTTGCCTCCTTCCCTCTCTGTAACTAGGAAATATTTTCACAATATTTCAATTTGCGAAAAATACAGTAAAATGTAAATAGCAAATATTATACTCTTCTCTGCGAGCAAGTTTTGATAAAGGTGAGGGCCAAGACAAGAACAAAGTAACAATGACCTAAAGAAAAACAATGCCTAAATATTTTCATCAACACTCAGATAATGAAATAAATATGTGCCATGAAAGTAAAGAATTATTCCTGTTACACGAATTGAGCCCAGCTCATCTGTTTTTCTCAGTCATCTCAGTTATCACCAGTGTTGGGAAGTGGATTTGCCTGACCTGTGCTCACCCCCTCACCAATTTATCCCATGTGCAATGAGAAGATGTGTCAAGCCATCAGACTGGCCATTGGATCTAATTCAAAGCTAACCATCTTATGACAGGATTAATCTCATAACTTTGGGTACTTTACTACCATGCTTTAACTATTTGAGTTTCCTAATGTTGCCTAATCAATCTTGATAATTATCACTTATCACTCAAATTTGAAAAAATGCAGAAGTATTTGAAGATGGATTAAATCAAATCAAATAGGGAATCAGGGGTACCTGGCTGGCTTAGTTGGTCGAGCATGTGATTCTTGATCTTAGGGTCATGAGTTCAAGCCCCACCTTGGGCATGAAGCCTACTTTAAAAAAATTGTAAAGGGGCACCTGGGTGCCTCAATCAGTTAAACATCCGACTGGGTGGCTGAGTCAGTTAAACATCCAACTTCGGCTCAGGTCATGATCTCATGGTCTGTGAGTTTGAGCCCCACGTCAGGCTCTGTGCTGACAGCTCAGAGTCTGGAGCCTGCTTCAGATTCTGTGTCTCCCTCTGTCTCTGCTCCCCCTCTTCCTGCTCGTGCTCTGTCTCTCCCTGTCCCTCAAGGGTGAATAAATGTTAAAAAAAATTTTTTTAAAAACCACTAAAGAGGGGATCATACATAATTCAGCAAAGGAGGAAGAATAAGGTTTCTAAATACAGAACAGCAAATGACAGTTCTGACCCAAGTTGAAAATTGGTAGGAAAACAAAATGTTGCAAGAGATCATAAATTAAATACAGGCCAACACTGCAGTTGTTGTCATTCAAAAAGTGTGGGGCATGACTACAAGAGCCAGCAGAGATCTCGGCGTGTGATGAGAGATCTGTGAGTCCAAGCAAGTTAAGCCTCGGATGTGCTCTACCTGAGGGAGCCTTCTGCTGCCAACTGAAATTACTGGTTCTGTAGTCTTTGCTTGCCACCAATCGTGTTATGCCTTATATGCTAAAGCTAAATGCCTTAATTCTCCATTTGGGGGTCAATGGCTATATGGGTTAACTATTCAGGAGCTAGGCACCTGGGACAGGAGCTGTGCTCACACAGAAGAGCATTTCTAAAGTTCTCTCCCACAGCAGCTCAGGAAGTCAACTGGTCTGCCTGCTGGAGGTGTTTAAGGACCACAGTGGGAACTGTAAGTGGAATCACTTTAAGTCAAGGACAGCCTATACATAATTAGGGTTAGTATTATTTATGAGTTTATTTATCACCTATTTTATTTATCATATTCTGCTTCCTGAAAGGATTTGGAGGAGGTTCTTGAATTTTATTTACCAGAGCAGCTTCATGCATTAGTTTTCTCTTTCCAACTAGGTTGTATAATGCCTGGTACTTAACAGCATGTCTTCAGTTTCTGTTCTATTGTTCATGGTGCCTGGTATAATGTTGAACAATGACAGACGGGCATGCACAAAAATAATACCGAAGACTTTGGCAATGAGCAGAAGTACATAGTTACTACTGGTTAGTTTAATTAGTAAAGCCATGTTACAGATTCTAGCTCTTCTGGATCCCACAAAGGACATGGTGATCATAGGGTGACCATATGTCACAGTTTACCTCAGGCTATCCTGGTTTACACCTGTCATCCTGGCAGAATCATTAATTCCCTTGTGCTCTCAAAAGTGTGCACATTACACAACGATCCTATTGATGAGGCATCACTAAGGGGCCTCCTAATAAATTCCAATATACAAAAAGTAATTTGGCTTTAGCAGTAAATGAAAGCTTTGTGGCAAAAGACGACCACAAAGTACAAAGTTAAGGTTACATTATTAACTACTTGCTATTTCCTAAGACAGTTTATATAAGTTTAAGTCAACTCTGCCCTCTACTGTCTTATGACAGTATTATGACATGTTTCAGCTTCATTGATTGAAACTGACTGTATTGGTCCTGTTGATTATTTTAAACTGGTCCTCAAACTTGAACTTCTATATTAGCTTTTAAAAATCTCTACTGCCTATGTTGTACCCCTGATCAACTAAGTCAGAATCTCTGAGGATGATACCCAAGTGACATTTTTTTTTTTTAATGTCCCCAGTCGCTACCAATGTATAGCAAAGGTTGAAAACCATTGCTTAAAATGTCAGATCAAATAGTCTGTTGTGGTTCACTTGTTTTTTTATTCCATAGCCTGGATTATACTATACTCTAATCATATCTGGAGAAGCCTTGGAAATTAGAATTGAAAAGGAAGAGTGCATCAGGACAAATCTACATCACTACTGAGAAAATGGCATTAAAAAAAAAAACCCACTCTAAGGGATGGTCTCTTCCTTGGGTATAAAAATATATTTTTAATTATAGTGATGACATGGACAGTACTTACTCAGAAATGAGTCTGTTAGGCCATCAGTTTTGATGCCACAGCTCAACCCTAATTCTCTGTTGATGGAATTATGTGCTGAAGAAGCTCTAAGATAGCCAAGAAAGTTGGACCAGAAGATAGGGGCAAATGAGGTAGAGCCCATTGCATTAAAAGACTGCTTCCTTTTTTGTGAATGTTCAGAGACTTGTTAATGGAGTTTATCATATGGAAAAGCACTGATGTGAAAGCCCAGGAAATCTGCTGGAATAGAAGCTGCACTAATTAGAACATTAACTAAATTAAGTCACTGGGGGTGGGGGGGAGCAAATCCCAAAGGGAATAACAGAGAAAGGAAAAAAGATACAGAAAAATCAATAATCAGCAAGAGACAGAATTTGCAGAAAATTAACTAAGTAGCAGGTTTTAATAATAAGCTAAAAGTTTACTTCCCATTCCCCTTTTCTAAAGTTTACCAGGAAAAGATAATGGATCTCATGTCTGAAACTGGTCTTATTAAAAGAGATTTTATTCTTCTTAAGACAAATTTGGGATGCCTGGGTGGCTCAGTTGGTTGAGTGTCCAACTCTTGATTTTGGCTCAGGTCATGATCCTAGAGTCATGGGATCAAGCCCCATGTTGGGCTCCACGATTACCATGGAGCCTACTTAAGATTCTCTCTCTTTCTCTCCACCTCTGCCCCTTTCCCTAGCTCCCACATGCGCGTGCTTTTTCTCTCTCTCTCAAAACAAAACAAAAGAAAACAAAACCTTTTAACCAAAACTGTGGGATCAGCCAGAGTGCTGGCATGAGAAACAAGGGATCATTTGGGAATTTTGATAGTGAACATGAGGGTAAAAATCCCCTGTGAAAACAGTGGAGGCCTTCTAATACTAAAAGGAGGGGAGAGGAAGATGCATGTGACAGATGGTGATGTCCTTATACACCACATCTGGGATTGCATCATTCAGTTCTTCAACCCGGCCAAAGGCAATACTCTTAGCTTAAGTAGGGACAAAGTAGAGGTTTGGAAGCAGCATCAGGAATTATTCTAAGTGATTCTATCTGTGCTGGTTTTGTTGTCCATGGAACATCTACTGGTACTTTAAAAAATTCTTTTGAAAGAAATGAATGGAGACAAAATAAAAATGTTTCCATTTCATAATTCCATATGTATTATCCATATGTATATATGAATTGTTAATAATTCCAAATTTATTATTTCATAAGGCTAGTTCTTACTCTTTCCTGGACAGCAGACTCCTGTGAGTATCTGATAAAGCCTATAGGCCCTCTCCCCAGAAAAAAACTGATATTTTAATACATAATTTTTCATATAGTTCCATCCTACTTTGAAAACACTAGACATACAGATGGCCAACAGTACATGAAAAGGGACTCAACATCAGTAATCATCAGGGAAATGCAAATCAAAACCACAAAGACGTATTACTTCACACCTGTTTGAATGGCTACTATCAAAAAGACAAGAAATAACAAGTGTTGGCGAGGATGTGGGGAAAAAGGAATCCTTGTGCATTGTTGGTGGGAACATAAATTGGTGCAATCACTTTGGAATATAGTATGGAGTTTCCTCAAAAAAATAAAAATAGAAATACCATATGATCCAGTAATTCCATGTCTGGCTGTCTATCTAAAGAAAATGAAAGGAAGAATTCAAAAAGATATGCACTCCTATGTTCATTACAGCATTACTTACAATACCCAATATATGGAAACAACCTAAATGAATACATAAAGAAAATGTAGTGTATATATATATATGTGTGTGTGTGTGTGTGTGTGTGTGTGTGTGTGTGTATACAATAGAATATTATCCAGTCATTAGAAAAATGACAGCATAGGTGGACCTTCAGGGTATTATGCTAAGTGAAATAAGTCAGAGAAAAATACAATATGATCTCACTATATGTAGAACCTAAAAACAAACAAATAAAGAAACAAAAACAAGCTCATAGATACAGAGAACAGATTGGTGGTTGCCAGAGGCGGGAAGGTGGGGGTGAAATGGGCCAAGGGAACTAAAAGATACAAATTTCTAGTTATAAAATAAATAAGTCATGGAAATGTAATGCACAGCATGGTGACTGTAGCTAATAATACTGTATTGCATATTTGAAAGTTGCTAAAAGAGTAAATTTTAAATATTCTCATCACAAGAAAAAGAAATTATGTAACTATGTGTGGTGATGGATGTTAACTAGATTTATGGGGTGATCATTTCACAATATATACAAATATCAAATCATGTTGTATACCTGAAACTAATATAAGGCTATATATGTCAATTATACCAATTAAAAAAAAAACTTTGACTTATAAAATAACCTTCTGCAAATGGATTAGCTAATGCTAATTATTATATTAGCATTAGCTAATTATTATATACATTATTATAAACATTTATTAAGCATTAGCTAATTATTATATACATTATTATAAACATTTAATAATATATAAATTATTATAAACATTTATTAAGAGCTTATGTACAAAAATCTTTAAGCATTACATACATGTTAGGTTAAACAACAAGAAGTTCCTGTCTTCTAGCTACTTATAATCCAACATATAATGTCATTATAGCCGTGTAAAGGACATGCAGTTGCTACACTGAAAAATAAAAACATTCGCATCTTCATAGGAAGGGGTAAGGACATGTTGAGAGGTGGTAGGCAAAAGCAGAGTTACTTAAGAGTCCATGACTTCTTTTCAATATAGTCAGGGAATTTTTAAAAATGTATTGAATGCCCTCAATACAAGGTATACTACTATGCCCCAAAGGGGATTAAAGATGAGGACTAAGGGGCACCTGGGTGGCTCAGAGGATTGAGGGTTTGACTTTAGCTCAGGTTGTGATCTCACAGCTCATGAGTCTAAGCCACACATCGAGCTTATCGCTCTCTGCTGTCAGAGCAGAGCCCTCTTCAGACCTTCTGTCCCCTCTCTCTGCCCCTCCCCTGCTCACGCTCTCTCTCAAAAATAAACATTAAAAAAAATAATAAATGAGGACCATAAAGTCTTTGTTTTCAAACTGTTTTCACTCCAATAGGGTAGAGATAGCACACAAAGGACTCTAATATAGTGGATTTGGCAAATGCCATGTAAAAATTACAAACAAAATATTTGGGGGAAGGGTTCAGACAGCAAGATCATATTTAACAGCATGTGAAAATGACTCCCATACCTTCTTCTACCTTCCTTTATATGTGAATCCCTTGTTGTTTTCACAGGGAAATTTCATGTGGCCACTCCAGATAGAAGGACCAAGTGACGGTCTCTTTTTCATGCCCGTAAATCAGTTTGAATACAAGGGAATTGTGAGAATTAAGACAGAAAGCGTAAGCCAAAGCTATATTGTGGCCGGCTTTCAAAAGCCAAAGTGAGGAGCCTGTACCTAATTCAGTTCACAATGGGAATTTGTCGAAGGCTTTTAAGTAAGGCAAGATAGGATCAGAACTGTGCTTTGGGAAAATTAATCTGGTGGCAGTGTGTCGGATAGCTGGAGTGGAGAGAGACGGGAGACAGGCTATTACTGTAGTCAGAATAAGAAGTAATTGGGGCCTGAACTAGAATGGTGGTCAAGGAAGTGGAAAGCAGGATGGATGTCAGGCTGGAACATCTGTAGGCCACCAAAGGTTTTTTTTTAACTGGGGGGTTAATAGGGAGATTAGAGAACCCTAAAAAAAAAAGTCAGTATTTTAGAGATGTCCTCTCCTAATCAAAATGTCTGTCCCAGCTATAAATGCATATAGTTTCTGCCTGAAACAAAAGGGTCCCCAGCTATGTGGAAGAGATTAGGTGTATTTTTTTTTTCAACGTTTTTTATTTATTTTTGGGACAGAGAGAGACAGAGCATGAACGGGGGAGGGGCAGAGAGAGAGGGAGACACAGAATCGGAAACAGGCTCCAGGCTCCGAGCCATCAGCCCAGAGCCTGACGCGGGGCTCAAACTCACGGACCGCGAGATCGTGACCTGGCTGAAGTCGGATGCTTAACCGACTGCGCCACCCAGGCGCCCCGAGATTAGGTGTATTTTAATCACCTGTTGATGACTAACTGTTGAATCCTTTATCAGTTATTTTCCTGTCTATATTTTCTTCCTCCTTTGTTCTAGTAAGCCTCTTGCTTGGAATTCAGAAAAAGAAAGGTACTATGAGCAATTTGAAAAATCAAGATTTATTTTAAGCAAATAAAGTGCCATCTATCTACAGTCTAACACAGAATATAAATTCTTTATCATATCCTTTAAAAAAAATTCTTCCTTAATGCTGGATATTCCTTGACTTTCATCATATTTTTCCCTTCCCTTTACTGACAAATTTCTTATAAGATCAATCTTCATTCATTATATCCCTTGAATCACAATCTTTCATCCCTTAACTCCTATAATATAGAGCCCACCTCTACAACTACATAAAATCGTACCTTCCAAAGAACCCATGTCACCATCAAAAGCTATGAATTTTTTCAGTTTTAGTCCTCCTTGACTGCTTTCCAAGATTTGGCTCCGCAGATCAACTTCTCAAGCTTGAAACTTTCTTTTCCTTTGATTCTCTTGATTATACACTGTCTGCCCTATCTCCCTTCACCTCTGGAATCTCTCTTTTGCTATCTTTGCAAATTGTATTCCTTCCTACTTTACAAAATGCAATTGCAACCTAAGCCATAATTGTGGGTTATCTGCTATTTATGATCTTATGGTATTTATGATCATTTAGTACTGCACAGAATTCCTAAATCTACATCTCTAGCCATTACCACCTGTCTCAGCTCCAATTTAATATTTCCTTTTGTACATTTCCAAATGATGTCTCAAATCCATCATGTCTGGAGGAGAGTTCATCTATCCCCCCCAAAGCTAACTTCTCTCAACTCCTCCACATTTATCAAAGATACCATCATTTTCTTTGGTACTCAGTTTCTAAATCTCAAGTCATTCTTAATTGTTCCCTCTCCTCACATAGTTAGCCAGTTACCCACTATCAGTCCTGGCTTTGCAAACTCTCTCTAGTCTGTCTCTTCATATCCTTTACTACTGCCACTACTGTAGACTCTTATCACCTCTCTCTTGGGTATTTTCAACACTTTTAGAACTAGTTCTTCTCCCTTCCTCTTTCTTCTCCTTTCCATACATTGAATACTTTAGTTGGGAATATTAATTTTCCAAAACCATTTTGTTGTAAGTATCATTGTCTGCTCAAAACTCTTCAGTTACCTTCAAATCCACTATGGGATAAAGTTTAAACATCTTATTCTGGTATTTGATAGCCTCCAATATCCGTTCCATGCTTGCTTCGATTCTCACATAAATCCTCTCCACAAATTCTCTTCTCTGGCTAAAGTGTTCTTCCCATTGCTCCCCAAATATGACACACTTAGAGCCAACAGTTACACAGTCCAGAGGGCACCATTCACAGAGAACATGACATGGACAGGGTGCCCTGGAGTTGTGCTATGGCTGTCTTTTTTCCCGCATCCATTTTGGTCTTTTTGTTCTTGATATTCTCCTGTAGAATGCCTCTGTCTTACCTCTTCCTTCAAGACCCAGCTCAAGTTCTACCAGCTCCATGAACTCCCTACCACCTATCCTAGCCATTGATAAAAACTCTCTCCCCTTAATTCCTAGACCACAGGTCTGTATATAAGTTGAACATATAATTTATCATCCAAACTATGATGTTTGAGAGTTACAGGGGGCATAAGTACATTGGAACAAGGTATAAACTGGTACTATCTAGGACAAACTGGAGTGTATAATCACTACCTATATATTACTCGTTTGACATCCAGTATGTGTTATGTGGTAGCTTTCATTTGTTAAATGTATTTAAATGTACATGCTTTATCTTCTCAACACAGTAATTCCTCTGAGAACAAATCATGCCTTCTCCCTCTTTGTTCACCAGGTGCCTGGCCAGTGATCTGCACATAATAGACACTAAAAATTATTTATTCATCATGATGATATTTTTACTGTTATGTAGGAATGAAACGTAGGTTAGGAGTAAACTTCCAAGAGCAGTAAACTCACCCAATTGTCATTGTGGCAGGAAGACAACATTTTCTATGTCCCTAGAAAGAGATATTGTTATCCCACAATCTCCTCAAGTTTTTGGTGAGGGCTGGGTCACAGTCTCTGGCACATGGCTCTGCCTCGTTACTTATTAATGTCCTCGCTCTCTATCTTGACAGCATAGCGTTGCTCTGCTACGACACCGCACAGAAGAAAGCTGACAACCCAACCAGAGGGTTTATGTAACTCACATCAAAATAAAATTACATCTTCAAAAATGCTGCTGTGACTAAGTAACCTGAAACCAAATATTTGGAAGTTTTGATTTGCTTGACTTATTTTGCTTAATTAACATCTGGCCCCAGCTTAGCATTATCCCTGCTAAACTACCAGTAACCAAAGGAGAAGGAAGAAAGCCTAAAAACAGAAAAAGACAGCAAACAGTCATGATAACTTAGGCTCCAAAAATAAACTAGAACACAAACCAAAAAATGAAAGACATGTGGGAAAGAAAGAATTAGGACAGAATCATCTCTTGGGAGTAAATACTTAACAGAGAGCCATGCTACCAAAGAGCACCAAGTCAAAATCAAATGGGGGGATGAGTGGATGTGGGAAAGCTCCTGGTAGGAAAACTGGTTTGTTCAAACTGCTAATGGGGTAGGCCTTCCTAAAACTCCTTCTACCAAGCTGGTGACTAGAGTTAAGCAGCAGTCATCTATTTTTACACGGAATGATATAGGGAAATTTGCCTTTGAACTACTTGTCGAAAATTTGGCTCTCAGACAGAGTTCATCTATAAACCTTTGGCCTGACGTTTTTGCTTAAGCAAGTCTCTCAGCAGTCTGTGAGCCCCTCATGACATCAGCCGTCTTAATAAACACAAAACCCTATCTAGAGATTTTCTAAATATTCTCCCAAGTTTGATAAAGAACTCCTTAGAAAAAATGACTTCCAAACATTCCCAGAGATGCCTTTCTTCCTTCTGCTTGAGATCTTTTTATACCTATGCCTCTCTGGGATAATTTTTTTAATGCTTATTTATTTTTTGAGAAAGAGAGAGAGAGAGAGAGAGCATAAGCAGGGGAGGGGCAGAGAGAGAGAGGGAGACACAGAATCAGAAGCAGGCTCCAGGCTTCTAGCTGTCAGTACAGAGCCTGATGCGGAGCTTGAACTCAAAAACCGTGAGATCATGACCTGAGCCAAAGTAGGGTGTTTAACTGACTGAGCCACCCAAATGCCCCTGGGATAGTTGAATATATGACCTCTTAGAGTTCCCAAACCTTTCATTTGGTTCTTTATATCTTAACTAAAGTCACCATCTGCTTTGGAAATGTAAGCCAGGAATTGGCAACTAATGGTAGATGTGCCCACTGAAGTATATTTTTTATCCCCTTTGTCCGATCATTCTGCTTCCTTTTCCCTTTATCTCTCATTCCCTTCTTTCTGCTTGTGATTTTATTTTGTTCTCTCTCCCAACTCCATCTTTTGTCATATATATTTAGGCTCCTTGGTGGCAGGCAGGGCCAAATGCTGTTGATTTAAGCACTGATCTTAGATGCATAGGTGTATATTAGATAACTTCTTGAGAGTTCTTCTACTTCTGAGATCCTCTGGGGCTGCAGTTATTTACCACACCTTGATCATCAAACACTTACGCTTATATTTTTATTAGATTCTCTGGACTCGATTTCATTAACATAGCTAACATTTATGGCATATTTAACAGATATCAGATCCTATGCTAAGTGGATTATGCCCTTTAATTCTCACAGCAACTCAGTGAGGTAGATGTATTCCCACTTTGCAAATGAAGGAAAAGGCATAGAGAAGCTAAATAACTTGCCCAATATGTCACAGCTAATAAGTGACAAAGATGGGATGTGAATCCATATCTATAGGTCTCCACACAACCACTGTGGTGGAAAATGTGATGCTGATATATAGTAGGAAGAAGACTGAGCAATTTTTTAGCTCATTACATGGTAACTGCTACCAGGGCTGGGTATGATTATGAAGTCAGCCTCCTGGACATAAGGGTTAAAACTTTATCCTTCTCATGAAAAGACTGGACATTACTTAGCTCTATGCTACCTACTCTACCCGCCAGCCTTCCAAACTTATTTCCGTGTGTCTTTGTACTTTTGCCCACATTTTATTCCTGTTTAGGGAATACCCTTCCAAATATTCTCTAATGTCCATCAATTCTTAAAGTCTGCTGAAATGTCAACTCTTTTGGAAAATCTTTGCTGAGATCTCTCCAACATCCTTTCTCCAACCTTTTGTAGGCTGGAGGCCTGCCCTTTCTCTGGGTCCCAATAGCATCCCTAAACATAATTATTATATTATGTTGTGATCACTGGTTTTTCTTTCCCCTGTATTGTAAGCAACTCGAAGGCAGGCATGGATGGGTACTCAAAACATTGTATGGATTGAATCAAATGGAATTCCTGAGCTATATTTACATTTGGGGCACTATTTTAAATTCTGTAATGAAAGGCATCTCAAGTGTTAACTGAGTTGGAGCAGACTAAAAAACCAAACTGGTAGAAGAGTCATCTATCCCACTTGAATCCAAATTAACAAATCATTATAGATTCAATTAATCTATGAAAGAAAAAGACAAAGCAGTGTATAGAACCAATTGAAGTTAGGAAGTTGTTGCTAAACTTCCAGGAATAAGGTGATAAACTGAACTCTTAGGTTTACAGATCATTTCCTGGAGAGCAGTGAGGTGTTAAATTGAACGACATTAGGGTACTTGTTCTTGCTGAGTCATCCACGCCTCAGGTAGAATCTTCCTTTTGGTGGGCACAGCATGAAGACATGACTAAGCAATAAATTATTCATGCATAAAGAAGAAGATACTTGGCTTAAAACAATTTTTTAAACCAAAACTCTTCTCCTAAAAAACTTTTTTTTTTTTTTTGTTTTCCTTCTCAAATATTAAAACCCTTGAAAGCAACGACCTGGGGTGAATAGTTCATGGAAATGGTGTATGGAATTAGGGGTAGGGTGGAGGGATGAGTGAAACTGCATGTTCAGCTTTTGGAATCAATCACAATCATTACTAGCAGCCACTATGTGTCGAACATAATGTTAGAAGCTGGGAAACAAGCATCATGTTAAAGGAGTTTGCATTCAAATAGTGACTACATTCCACAATAGGGGAATGAATACAGTGTTATTACAGGAGGTTCAAGTAGGAAATTAATATTTGGTGTTCATGGAAGCAGGGATATTGGAACCATGTCTGAGAGACTGAATATGATCTCAACAGGCAGAGAATGGGCCATTCTAGGCAGATGGAACAGCACACAAAAAGCTAGAAAGAAAACTTGGAAGAACTTGGTGAGATTAGGGCCATGAGTAGTTTGGTGAGGCTACAAATAGATAATGTGTGATTACAAGGAAAAGTAGCAGAAGGAGAGATGGGAGCAGCAAGACACAAGGTGAGACAAGTATACTGGAGCCATATTTTAAAAGGCTTTGAATGCTGTAGTAAGGAGCTTGGTTTTTTTCCTGAAGGCAATATGGAAACATGGAGTTTTTTTTTTCTTTTTAAAGTTTATTTATTTATTTTGAGAGACACAGAGACAGTTTGAGTCGAGGAGTGGGAGAGAGAGAGAGAGAGAGAGAGAGAGACGGGCTCTGTGCTGGCGGCTCAGAGCCTGGAGCCTGCTTCCGATTCTGTGTGTCCCTCTCTGTCTGCCCCTCCCCTGCTCACATTCTGTCTGTCTGTCTCTCTCTCTCAAAAATAAAAAAAAAAAATTTTAAAAATAATAAATAAAGCAGTGACATAAGGCGATGCATTATAACTGTTGCATTCTTGGCACTGTCTTCTGTAGTTGTTTTATAATATGCCTCAGTTTTCTCAAACTTTGGTGTGGACTTTCTCCTTAGTTCTCAAAGAAGATGTTGTCAAGAGAAAGAAGTACAAGGAACCAGAAGAAGGACTGGGAACCTGTAATTCGGTAGGAGCCCAAAGTAGGGCTTCCTGCCTCTTTGTGCCTTTGGGGAACTTCCAAGTCTACTTCCTAGAAGCACCTGGCTTCTCTCTCTCCCTCATGGTTTCCCTCCATAACACAACTCTTCCCCAACAGTGTTGTCCCTACCACAGCATGCTCACTCAGTCTTTTCAAATGCACAAAGCCACCTTATACAAATTAAGGAACACAGTCTCCTATTATCCAATTCAGCTAGACACAGCTTCCCACCTGAGGCAGGCTGTTAGCCATTGTTACCAATCCCCTTTTCCTAATTTATTACCCTCCCTTCTACTACCTCATGCTTATAGCCAGAATTATTTTTCTTAGCATCCTTGAGTTATATGCATATACCCCTATATCTAAAACATTTGTGTATTATTTTTTAAACCAACCCTGAGAGGTAGGTGTATTTATTATTGTCATTATTTTACAGAGGAGAAAGTTGAAGCACAGCTAGTAAGTGACTTGCTTATGGTTCTCCTCCTGTTATTACGATACAATTAGGGGGAGCGCCTGGGTGGCTTATTCGGTTAAGCATCTGACTTCACGTCATGATCTCACAGTTTGTGAGTTCGAGCCCCGTGCCAGGCTCTGCGCTGGCAGCTCAGAGCCTGGAGCCTGCTTCTCATTCTGTGTCTCCCTCTCCGGCTCTCTGCCCCTCCCCCGCTCAAGAGACTCTTGTCTCTTTCTCTCTCAATAATAAACATTAAAATTTTTTTTAAAAATTAAAAATTTTAACTTTAAATCACCATACTATTTCCCAAATACTCCTTGCAGCTTCTATGTACCCTTTCTCCATTCTAAGTCAAAAGTACTCTTTTCAAAACCACCCAAGCTTCTTGATTCCTATGGATTTTGTGCCTGAATTTCCTTGAAGTAAACCCTCCCTCTGCTGGCCATTCTCCAGGACAAAACAGGAGCTTTTTGACTCCATTTCCTCACTCCACTGGCTTCTCTGAAAATTCCAACCTCCTTCACCTCTCAGAGTTGATATAGGTGACAGAGAACAAAATTCTGCTCTGAGTTTTACTATATTATCCTTAGGGCACACATTAGAAATGGAATAAAATAAAATAAAAGCATATCTAAAACACAGTTATATTTTGATTATTAGATCTATCCCAATCCACGTAAGATTTGAAGGATGATATTTCCCCAAAGAAAGTCATAGATTTTGACATATGTTAGGAAAACTGTATGTGGAAATAGTCATCTGTATATGAAAAGAGAGTGGGGAGCGCTGGAGGAAACAAAGTCAAGGGCAACAGTAGCAATTCCCTTGTCTTAAAGTATAATGTGTTTGGAAACTGGAGTTTATAATCGGAATAATCATGAGAACTCCAAATAAAAGAAAGTCCAAAGAAAGACCGGCTCTGAGCTTTTAGGAGCTTTGTTATACCTGACCCCAGCCAGAACAGACTCACCTGGGTTCACAGTGGTAAGCCAGAATTGCTGCTAATTCGTTTACCCCAGGCAGGTGACCCCAGGTAAAGACAAACCACCCCTATTTCACACTTCCCTTGAGATAATGGAATCACATATACCTTCACCAAGCAGATGAACTTCTCTTTAGAGATGAGCTTCTCTCCATCTGTGAAATTGGGCTGGCAGCGGTACCATAAGGGCTCCGGGGTGCTTCTTATTCGTTTAAACAAAGGATGAAAATGATAGGTATGCTCAGCACTGCATCCTTCTGGCTTCTTGGCTTCAGGCATCATAAAAGGCAAAAGAAAAAAAGGTACTAGAAAGAGGGTGTTAAAGAAGATTCAAATTGCACTCTTAAGGGAAAACTTTAATCTTGCCCCAGGGAGGTAGTTTAGCATTTGTAACTGAACTATTTTAACATCTAGAGTTTCTTAAATGGATTCTTTTTACCAAGAAATAACCTCATGCATAAACTGTAACACATGGGCATACTTAATATATGTTATTGACATCATATGTTTACTAATGGTTCCTATGGGTACTGTCCCAGAGAAAATTCTATTAGATGGTAATCTTTAAACAATTCCTGCAAACTTTGTTTTAAATAATTACCTATAAGAGAAAAGAAAATAGACTTTTTTGGTAATTTTTTTTTTTTTTTTTGCTTATTTTACTTATTTTACACCACTGCTTGGTCATTCTTTCCCAGTGCTAATATCCTTCTTTGTAGCCTCTATTTTCCTTTCTTCTACCTGTCAACCTTGGAAAACTTAGTATTCCTTTAAGGAATAATCATGCTTTAATTTCTGGTGCTGCAGACTTCTTCCCATCTCATTTGCTGCCTTTCCGCCCTGGATACAGTTAGATTTGAATAGAGGACTTCATTGGGTGGATAGCCATCAGCTCTTCAAAGTTTACACCTAAGAAGATGACCTTTTTATTCACTTGCTCATTTTAATAACAAGATGCCATCTCACTCTGGGAAGTTAAAAAAAAAAAAAAAACACTGGTAAATATGTAGATTGTTTTCCATGCCAAAGAACTAACTGTTTGAAATCTTTGACTAAAGTGTAATTTTTTATTTATTTGATTTTTAAAATCATTATTGTTCTCTATTAGTGATGAGGCAGAAAGCTATACATCTCCCCCTTGTGGTTTCTGTTAGTGTATGCCTTTCCTTGTCCAATCTCTTCCAGTTCCAATCATTCCCAATAAAATACTGTTAAAATGATCTTCCAAAACCACGACTCTGATATCACTCTCCTGCTCAAATGCCCAGTGGCTCACTATCACCTGCAAGATAAAATCCAAACTTCTTGGCATGGTCCACTTGAAATTCCTATACTAAAATTCTCTGCTTTTTGAAATCCTATACATTCTTCAGGGCCCAAATTCCTCATTCCCAATCCCTACCTAGAAGAAGTCTCTCCATTTTGTGCTCTTAAATCACAATCTGCCAGTAATTGTAGGTATTTATGCTCATCTTATCTCTCCCACTCTATCGTGAGTCTCTGGAGAACAGGAAGGGACAATGTCTTTTTCATCTTCCTGTTGTCCACACAATTCCTTGAAGGCGAAGTCCTCAACAAATGTCTATAGAATTGAATAAAATACAGTGGTTAGTAAGATTAAAAGTCAGCATTAGGCTTTAAAAACAGAGGACACATTTAAAAATGTTTCAAGAGGGACACCTGGGTGACTCAGTTGGTTAAGCGTCTGGCTCTTGGTTTGCCTCAGGTCATGATCCCAGAGTCATGGGATCAGGGATCAAGACCCCCAGGGGGCTCTGTGCTGAGCATGGAGTCTGCTTAAGATCCTCTCTCTCTCTCTCTCTCTCTCTCTCTTTCTCTGTTCCTGTACCCTGCTGTCTCTAAAAAAATAAAAATAAGTAACAAAGTGTTCCATTAAAAAAAAGAATTCTCTCTTTCCCTCTCTTCCCCGCTTATACACTCTGTCTCTAAAAAAAACTTTTAAAAAGAGAGAGAATTGTATAGACCAGCCCTGTCAAGCAGAAATATAATTACAAGCTACCAGTGTTAATTAAAAATTTTCTGGTAGCCAGATTTAAAACACAGATGATATTAACTTTAATAATATGTTTTTATTTAGTGCAATTATTTTAACATGTAATCAATATAAAAATTACTGATGAAATATTTTACATTTTTTTTCATACTGTCTTCTAAGTCTAGTTTGTCGAATGTACTTACAATACATCTCAGATCAAATTTGCCACATGTATAAGTGCTTTATAGCCACATGTAGCTACTACCTACTGTATTAAAAAGAAGTTGAGTCCAGGGTAGGAACTAAGTCCGAGTCCTGGGCGACTACCAGCAGCTTTGTTACCACAGATAAGACCTTTAAGCACTTATTTCCTTGTTTCCTCATCTGAAAAGGGGAGACACTTTTTTTTTTTTTTTTACCATTCTTATAGGATTGTAAAGGCATAAAATTAGAAACTGAAATGATGACACTTTGAAAGGTTGAAAATGTCATACAGATGGAAGGCATTGCAATTATTCCAAGAATAGAGTGAACTTTGAAATGGTTATTAATCTCTTCTTTAAAGAACCTGGATCCCAAGAGCGCCTTGGTGACCCAGTCAGTTGAGCATCTGAGTCTTGATTTCAACTCAGGTGTTGATCTTAGGGTTGGTGGGTTGGAGCCCCACATCAGGCTCTGCTCTGGCTGCCAGGCCTGCTTCTCTCCGCGCCCCCCCCCCAAATAAATAAATAAACTTAAAAAACCAAAAAAGAACCTGGATCCCAGAGTCTCATATGCTCCCTGATTTCCTCACTGACTTGACTGCGATAGGCAGGGTTAAGGAAAGAGGCTGATGCTCCCATCAAATATCTCTATTGGTGTAGCTGGGTATGATGACAGGTTGTTCAGAAGCACAAAGACAGATTTTTGGATATTCGTATTCAAGTTAATTACATCACTATGAAAAGTAAGATGCTTTCAATACGGAGGAAAAGGAAAAGGCAGGGCACCAACCACAAGCATTTTGAGCTCCATAGGCTGGACCTCGCCATTTTCTATTTGCACAGCGTGTGCAAGCCTCTGAGGTGCTTCGGCGACGCGTTTCCCATCGCTAATGGGATAAATAATGGTCATTTATTATTAACATTTCAAATGTTTGTGAGGTTTTTTTTTTTGTTTTTTTAGCAGTTTTAGGAGATTCTCTGCAGAGCTCTAAGTGCCTCTTGGCCAACGCTTCGGTTATTGCTTATTCACCTGTCTCACTGGTATGGAAAGGTATTTAAATTACTATAATTTCAGCTTTCTGTATGGAGTAAGCCGAGGCAGCGAGAAACAATTCCCTTTCGTGTGTATCGTCACTCGCCTTTCTGTCAGCCTAGGCTTAGGAGGGAGCCTGCATCAGAACTTTGTTTCTTCCGCGTTCCCTTCCGGGTTCCCGCCACAGGGTCCACGGACCCGCCCCCTTTCTCCGAAGGTTTCCGAAGTCCCATTCTTGGCCGGCCGTTGTTGCCTGGGAGACTAGGCCCTGCCCTCACAACAGGGGCTAAGGGGCGGAGACTTCGAGTAGATTCCCGAAAGCAAACATTCCAGGGTAGAGTGCTTGGGGCGCATGCGGCAACCGTGCCTTTGCTCTCGCGAGGCTTCGTCTTTCCGGAAGCACTAGAGGACGGCCCTTGTGAACGGCGTCGGGATGTGTGGGGGCTGTGTGGAGAAGGAGTATCCCAACCGGGTGAGCGAGTGGGCGCCGAGAACTTCTCGCCCCCTTGGCCCGTGGCCAGCCCCCGAGGCTCCTCATACCCCGGGCCGGCCTTCCCTGAGAGGCCGAGCGCGGGACGACCCTGCCGCCGTGCCCATTCCGGTGACCCGGTAGCTGTATTTAGGCACTTGACGGCGGGGACGGCCGGTGGCCGTCGGTTCTGCCCGCCGGTCCACGCCCTGGGGGCTGATCTCAGCCGTCGCCCCACTTCTCTTAAGTTCCAGGGTACAACAAAGGAAACCCCACACCACCAACTATCCAGTCGACGACAAAGGGACACCCTCCCGCCACCGCTGATGACATTGTCAAGCTTGATTTGGTGAAATTCACTTTTCTTACTGAAGTCTAGCGCTGGAAGGGACCTCTGAGGTCATCTGTCGTTAACACGGTTTTGCAGATGAAACTAATGCCCAGAGAGGGGAAATAAATTTCACATTCTGTTAACCTGAGAGTCAAGGCCAGAAATCAGATTTCCTGAATATTTAAAAAAAATACCTGTTCCTCTCAATCTCCGGAGGTTGCCGAAGCTTGTTTACTCTCATTTATTCAAGGTATACTTATTGAACATTTATGTGTGTAGCTAGACCAGAAAGAGATACCAAAGATGAAATAAAAGGCAGCCTCATTGCCTCCTGAGAGCTTACGGTTCAGAGTATGTGATTTAACAACAAAAAATTAGTAGTACAGTTCATAAGTGATATTCAACTTTAGAGAAAGGGGCGAGCAATAGCGCTGTTCTCCCAAAAGAAAGGTAGACTTCATTTGGGACTTGGAGGCTAGTTGTAACTAGGGTAGAAAAGAAGGCAAGGAGGAGCCAGAGGCTTGGAGACTATAAGAACAAGGATTCTTGTGATGGTTGGGCGGTAGAAGATCTATAGCTGCTTCTGCCTTTTAATATTTTGAGTAATACTTAGCTTTGGGGAAGGAGGTGTAACATGAACAGTCATGGTACGGCCTCCTGGGAAAAAGGTTTAGTATTATCAAAGATTTGCATACTGAAAGACCCAGCAATTCTCATTCTAGAGAAATAAATGCATGTACATATGTTCTTGGAAACTTGGGTAAGAATGTTCGTAAGAGCATCACTTGTAGGAGTAGACTGGAAAAGTGGGATATAGCCATAGAATGGAACACCATGAATGAATAATGGAATGAATTAGAGCAGTGGTTCTCAACTAGGTGTGACTTTTGCCTCCCAGGGGACATTTGGCACTATCTGTAGACCGTTTTAGTTGTCACAACTGGGGGTACTGCTGACTACTAGCTAGAGGCATTGTGCTGTTTCATACGCTTTTCTGTATTGCATTCTATTTCATACTTTTTTTAAAGTTTAAAAATAAATTTTTGTGAATCCAGTAATGACCACTGCACTTTTCAGGGACCATGTGAAGGAGGTGTTTGTAGTGAAGAGTATTAAAGAGATTAGGTTGGGTTCTTAAGAATTGAGCCAATCAAAAGATTTTAAAATTGTATGAAGAAATATAGGTTTTACACTTTAGGCATTGAGCACCCATCAAAAAAAGTGAATAGGAAAATAATTCTGAAATCTGTTATTTAGGGAAATGAGTCTGTGGCTGTATGTTGAGGTTATGGGATGGGGGGAATGTAAAAGGAAGAGCCCTACAGAGTTTTTGGGGAGTCATGAAAACAGTAGGGTAGGCATGAGATAATGAAAGCCTCATTTCGAAGAAAGAATTAATAGGACTCAGCCAATTTAATGGAGGGAAGACCTACAGGTGATCTTAGGTTTTCAATCTAGGCAATTGGGAAATTGGAAGTATCATTACAGAAATTGGTGGCGTGTGTGAGAGAGAACCAAAATTGGGGGGCACATGGTCAGATTGTTTTTATCATGTTTCATCCAAGATTGAGAATTAACACCCGAGAAGTCAAGTGAAAATATAAGATTGCAGTATAGGTGCAAGATTCAAACAGATGAGTTAGCCAAATAAAAGTGTCAAAATAGAAATGATCTGTTTTCTTAGAAAAAGACTGGAGAATCAAGTAGAATCAAAGACTGGGCTTCAAGGAATAAATTAATTTAGAAAATGAAAATAAAGTATAAGAAAAAGAGTAGAGAAAAGGAATGAGGCGATTGGAAAACCAGGAAGGTGCCTTTCATAAGCACTTTTTTCTGACTTTATTCTGTTCTAAAATAATTAAAGGGCTGTCATGAGGAAGAATTAAACTTTTTGGAATTTCAGAAGGCAGATTTAGAAATAGTGGGTGGATGTTATTGGGTTTAGGCTTTGAATCAGAATAAAGAACTTTAACAGATTTTCAAAATGGAACGGGCAACCCTGAGAGGAATTGAACTCTCTTCTGTTGTTCAGGAGAAGCTAACTTGACCATTTGAAATCTCAAAGGTCCTTTCAACTCTGGGGGTTATCGAAGTCATGAGGTATTTCTGAGGGGAGTAAGAACAGAAGTCACTTTGAACTTAGCAAAGGTACAATAAGGTAGTGGTAGCAAGAATAGTCTACCCGTGGCAGAGAAAAATAATGGATTAGCATGTTGAGAAGCTCTAAGTTGGACGCTTAACTGACGGAGCCACCCAGGCACCCCTAAATATTTAATTATTTATTTGGGTTTCATAAATTTTTCTGGAGACTTGTAGATATTTTTCACAGATGAAAAATACTAGACTTAGAAGACAAATACAAATAGTGAAAGAAAAGCTTTGATAAATTAGACTTCATAAAAATCAACTGTTCTTCAAAAGACATTATTTAAAAAACAGCACATCAGTAACAAAATATTTGTAATACCGATCTGAGAAGATTTGTATCTAAGATATATAAAGAACTCTTATGGGGCACTGGGTGGCTCAATTGAGCATCTGCCTCTTGATTTCAGCTCAAGTCATGATATCGAGCCCTGTGTTGGGCTCTGCACTCACAGCACAGAGCCTGCTTGGGATTCTCTCTCTTCCTCTCTCTCTCTGCCCCATCCCCACTTGTGTTCTCTCTACAATAAATAAGTAAACTTTAAAAAAAAAAAAACTTTTATAACTCAATAATTCTTGTAACTAAATAATAAGATAAACAAAAATGGACAAGACTTGAATAGACACTCCACAAAAGAAGACACATGTGTAGGCACCCTGAGAAGATGTTTAACGTTGTTAGTCATGAGGGAAATGCCAAATAAAAACTATGAGATACCTCTACATGATTAGGATGGCTAAAATAAGAAAAGACACAGTATCTAGGGTTGGTGAGGATATGGAGCAACTGGAACTCACACAATTCTGGTGGGAATGGAAAATGGGAAACTTTGGAAAACTAACCGGCAGTTCTAAAGTTTGTATGGACCATATTTTTACCATATGATTCAGCAATTCCACTCCTAGATGTTTACTCAAGAGAAGGGCATATGTCTACATAAGACTTAATGAATCTTTGTAGCTGCTTTATTCATAATAGCCCCAAACTGAAAAGGACCTGAAAGTCTATTGACAGATGAATCCATGTAATAGATTTGGCAGTAAAAAGCAATAAATTACCAATGCATACAACAACATAAATGATTAACATGGACTTTATGTTGAACAAAAGAAACTAGATGCAGAAGAGTATACTGCATGATTCTATTTATATAAAATTTTATAACAACCAAAACTAATAACTAGAGATAGAAATTGGATCAAGGGGTACCTGAGAAGGGGTTGGAGATAGACTGCAAAGCATAAAAGAACTTCCTGGGAAGATAAAACTTTTTATATCTTGATTGAGGTAGTGGTTACGTTGAAATATATGCCTATATATATTGGTATATAAGTCGCTCACGTATACCCTTACAATGTGTGGATTTTATTGTATATAAATTATACTTCAGTGAAGTTTATTTTTTAAAAAAGCAAAGCACCTGTTTTTAATAGCTGGAAATTTATACTTTAATCTCAAGGCCTTTTTTTCCACCTTTAGTAATTAAGTTGCTGTGTCTATGATTTAGTATCTCCCGACTACATAGATTGATTTCCTCACTTCTCCACCCCCCTTGCCCCAACAGAGTAAATCTCTTTCTTAGTACATAGCCTCAAGGAGCCGCTCAAAAGGGAGAGGTTAACTGTGGTGCTGGGAATCCAGGAAGGCTTCACTTGTGGCATCGCTTAAAGTTGGTCTTCCCGAGAGTTCATAAGCTCCTCAAAGGTGGAAAGATATGACTCACCCTCTAATCCTTCCCTGTGCTTTGCACAGTATCGGGCACATAGCTGCATTGGAGAAATATTGATTTGACTGGTTTTTAGTCACATCAACTGTTAAAAATACCCTATTGGTCAGAATGAGGTTGAATTAGATTATTTATAAAATGACTTTCTGAACAATTACTGGTAAGCCTCTAGAAAAGAACTCCCTTGAGCCAGGAGCATAAGTTGTTAACAGTTTCTTAGTGATGAAGCAAAACCCTTTCTCTCTTGAATGCCATGGTGTCAGGCTGATGAGTTGAGAGCTTATCTTCACTGCCTGAATCACACATACCCTTAAGGATTGACATCTATAGAGCTGAGGGTTTATTCTTGTTTGCTTATTTTGTGTTATTTTTAAGGCATCAGAAAATGTTATTTCAACAATCAACTGAGCAACACATTGTATAAGATCATTTTTTAGGGGCGCCTGGGTGGCTCAGTCAGTTAAGCATCCGACTTCGGCTCAGGTCACGATCTCACGGTCCGTGAGTTCGAGCCCCGCGTCAGGCTCTGGGCTGACGGCTCGGAGCCTGGAGCCTGCTTCCGATTCTGTGTCTCCCTCTCTCTCTGACCCTCCCCCGTAGA
>NW_026057582.1:35202077-35246541 GCF_023721935.1 Panthera uncia | reverse complement strand
GACGCGGGGCTCGAACTCACGGACCGTGAGATCGAGCCCCGCGTCAGGCTCTGGGCTGACGGCTCGGAGCCTGGAGCCTGCTTCCGATTCTGTGTCTCCCTCTCTCTCTGACCCTCCCCCGTTCATGCTCTGTCTCTCTCTGTCCCAAAAATAAATAAACGTTAAAAAAAAAAAAAAATTAAAAAAAAAAAAAAGATCATTTTTTATTATTCAATTTTAATTCTAGTTTTAGGATCTGCCCCATTTAAATATTGTTGGCTATTGGATTTTTCTAATTTTTCTTTTTCATATTTTATATTAAAGCTTCGGTGTGTGTCTAAAAATCCATATGCATTTAGTCCTCGGATACAGTTGCTGTCCTCAGAGACTTAACAGCTTTAACACTGCTTCAGTTTTATTTGCCATAAATAGCCCTTCTAGAGGAAAGCTAGTAATTTCAAAAATTACTTGGTACAGATTTCAAGCAAGTAAATTCTAGCCATGTTTTTTTGCCTTTAGAAATTTTTAGTCTATTAATTATTTTCACCAAGGGTTTTGAAATAGAAGAAAATTAAATTCCTATTTTTAATATTTTAGGGTAACATCTGCCTGGAGAATGGATCTTTCTTGCTGAACTTTACAGGCTGTGCAGTGTGCAATAAGCGGGATTTTATGCTGATCACAAACAAATCTTTGAAGGAGGAGGATGGAGAAGAAATAGTTACCTATGATCGTAAGTAGATTCTTTATTTTCATGCAAGTCTGATAGGAGATGCCAGCTTTTAAAAGCTGGTACGTTGTGCCTGTTGATATATTTTATTTTATGAGGCCTATTTCAATATTGTATTGTAACATAGAGATGCTAGTTAGTCTTTTAAGAGGAAAATACAGATGATGATAGCATCATCAGATACTCTGCCTGAGTGATTTTTGCAGATAAATGAAGCCTATGACTCAGGTACCATTTTTTGTTTGTTTGTTTGTTTGTTTGTTTTTAAAGCCTTTATGCCTTCTGAAACAAGATATAGAGACTTTTTTTAACCTTAGGGTCATTCCGTGTGTTTTCTTTTTCTTTTTCTTTTTCTTTTTTACTGTAGTCTAATACAGTGATGTCCTCCAACAGCCACTAAAGTGTTTAGGGCTGTTTGCTGCTATACTAAATAACCCTGGGATGTAATGGGGTTTTTTGTCTTGTTTCTTTCTCGTGGGTTTTTTTTTTTTTTTTTTTTTTTTTTGTCTCCCATCTCATTGGCAGTTGGTTATTTCTTTTGCTGTGCTACCTTCATATGCCGCTCCTCATCCTCAGTACTGGGAAACCAAATCAATCAACTGTGTATAATGAACGTGAATCAATTCTGAGGTTGGCACTAAGAATTTCTATGAGTAAATTAAGTGCATATACATTTTAGGGCCATTTAACTTAGTAAGGAAGCCCATATACATTTTAGGGTATAGTGACAAGAATTTAAACTGTTCACATCCCCGTTTTGCTTCTCTCTTGGTGCTTTGGTATGTTCTGAATATGAGGAATAAATGTACAAATAATGATATTTTGAAAACAGGTTATGAAAGACACTAAGCCTTTAGAATTGAATCAGACTATCAAAAGTGTTCTAAAGTATAAAAAACTTTTGGGGCGCCTGGGTGGCGCAGTCGGTTAAGCGTCCGACTTCAGCCAGGTCACGATCTCGCGGTCCGTGAGTTCGAGCCCCGCGTCAGGCTCTGGGCTGATGGCTCGGAGCCTGGAGCCTGTTTCCGATTCTGTGTCTCCCTCTCTCTCTGCCCCTCCCCCGTTCATTCTCTGGTACTCTCCTCTTAAAAAATAAATAAAACAAGCTGAAAAAAAAAAAAAATTAAAAAAATTAAAAAAAAAAAAAAAAAAAAAAAAACTTTTTCTTTCTTTTAGACATAACCCTTTAAACTCTATTTTGTACCAGGTAGTAGGACATAGTATGTAAGAGCAAGGGCCCTGGAGCCAGAATGCATGGGTTTGAATTCTATTGCCAATACTTCCTAGCTTGGCAGTCTTGCTAATAATTACTTAGCCATGGTGTGTCTTTGTTTCCTAATCCTTAAAAAGGTGATAACAAGTATCTACTTCTTTGGGTTTTGAGAAGATTAAATAAACAGATAAAAAGTATTTAAAACAGTTTCTGGCACACAGTAAGCAGTCAAAAAATCATAGTTATTATTATTATCATGTTTCTAGTAGAGTCTTTTGTTGCCATTAAATTCACTTTATAATGTCTAGCATTGACTTTTTTATTTATGATTGGTTTTAGTAGCAGTTTCTATAGGTTCTGAGAATGGGAATTAATATATGCTTGTTAAATCTCTGAGTTGAGGCCCTTCATTATGTAGTATTGCTATGTGACAAATTTTGGATTTCTTATCAAGGTAGATATTATAATGGGTTTCCAGCTGCTCTGTTAAATATATCACTTAAGATTGTTTTAAAGTAATACCATGCAGAGAATAGAAATTTTACTGTCTTAAGACATCTTCCAAGACTTAATTTATTTAAGTCTCTCTCTGTTTTGGCAGATCTGTGTAAGAATTGTCATCACGTAGTAGCCAGGCATGAGTACACATTCAGTATCATGGATGAATTTCAGGTAAATATATAAATATAGTGTGTTATTGTGGGGGAGGGGGATAATGAAAGTACTTTTATAAATCTAGATAGTTTTAATAAATGAAATATTAGCAGGTATTAAAGGAGACCATCCCTGTCTTCTACTTGTGTATGTTAAGAGAGACCCTTTAGATGTGAGTATATCTGTTCAAACCTGTCTTCGCAAGAGTCAAATCAAAATGCATGCCTTACAAATGATATCTCAGGCCTGTCGTTTATGTTTATAAAGAACAGCACATTGTGGCTTCTTTTGAGGTTACTATTGTGTCTGTTTTTTTTCTGTCCAGTTATGTAATTGCACAATTGTTGGCTTTATGAGTGTTAGCCTGCCCATTGCCACCATACTTGCTGAGCATGGAAATTCTGATAAGGAGGTTATCTTTGTCTTCCCCAATAGGCATGTAGAGTTGAGCAACTCTGTAGTCTCAATTGTGGTAAGACATTTTAATATTATTCATCGTAAAATGATAGGATGGATGTATCAAGGTTGGAGGAAAGAACCTGGACCACTGTAAGGGTAGAGAATAATAAAGATGAGGCCTTGTACAGTTGTGAGAGCACACGAAGGATTGTCCAGAAGGCTTCTGAATGCCTGAGCTGCTAAAGATTCACAGATCTGAGGGTCAGGAAGAAAAGCTAGACAGTGGGGAAAAACCAAGGGTAAACTGGAAATCATGAAGACACATGAACCTGTGTCTGTCCCTTACTGCCTCCATTTTCAAGCCTTCAGGTTGAGTTACTTATTTAAAGTGAACTACATATTCATCTATCAGACATAAATATCAGGTTAGACCTTTTAACAGGCAAGGGAATTTTAAGTGCTTCAAATTTGGGTAGTATTTTAATTAGAAAAAAATAATAATCTTCTGTAATAGAATCTTACAGTATAACCACTCTCATTCATTCTTTTTTTTTTTTTTTTTAATTCACTTACTCACCTGTCAGAATCTGGTCTCATATGTTTGCTTAATCTATACAACATCTTGACCATGTCTCCTCAGCATCCAAAAATTATGCCTCAAAAAATATTTATATGGTATATGTAACTTAGGACAAAATCAAGATCTCAATGAATGCATAGTGGCCAAATAGAGGAAGGAGCATATCTTGGGTTTAAAGGAGAAGCTCTGTCCTTTCATGAGAAGAAAAGAGGGCTCCTGGAGTCCCTGTGAGCTTTTTAGAGCCCTAAATGAATATGAAGATTGCCCTGACTGAGATATTATCTATCATAGCTAGACTTTGCTCTACCTGATTTTCCCTTATGACTGAACACAGCCATTTTCAAAGCTGCCCCAGAAATTACTCTGGGGTAGGAAGAAGAAGATAGAGGAAGATGGCTTGTATTCACAATGCCTGGACAGTGTGAAATTCTCTTGGAAAAAAACCTCAACTCAAACTAGGCTACCTCATCTTCTCTCAACACCTGCTTCCTTCCACCTGTATTCTGTGTCCTACAATCAGATTAGTTTTCTGAAAACAATGCTTGAGACCACCTCTTTGGCCTTTCCATAGTTCATTTTAGCTACAGTGTAATATCTAAGCTCCTTGTTTCAAGGTTCTCATGGGGCTGGCCCATGCTCCCTTCCCTTATTTCCCCTGGTCTCTGGCTTACCACACACATCATTACCCTAATTCAGACTCTTCCTTCTGTCCCATTAGAGAGGAAGATTCTTATTTATTCCTCTCTAAGGGTTACCCTTTCCACATGTCTTCATCAATCTGCTCTTTGTCTAGCATCATCTTTGTCTTCCTGGGATGTAAACCATTTCTTACATTAAATGTACTTGATTCTTCACTTATTAAAAATAAATTTAAAATGTTTTCATTTCCCATACCTACATCTTTGACCTACTAGAGTAGGTCTTTAACCTGTTTTCCTTATTTCCCTGTGCTCCTCGAAACCACCTACAAATGGGTTTTTATGGGGGCACCTGGGTGGCTCAGTCGGTTAAGCGTCCGACTTCGGCTCAGGTCACGATCTCATGGTCCGTGAGTTCGAGCCCCGCGTCGGGCTCTGTGCTGACAGCTCAGAGCCTGGAGCCTGCTTCGGATTCTGTGTCTCCCTCTCTCTCTCTCTCTGCTCCTCCCCCGTTCATGCTCTCTCTCTGTCTCAAAAATAAATAAAAATTAAAAAAAAACCAAAAAACAAAAAAAAAAAACAAATGAGTTTTTTTTTTTTTCAACGTTTTTTATTTATTTTTGGGACAGAGAGAGACAGAGCATGAGCGGGGGAGGGGCAGAGAGAGAGGGAGACACAGAATCGGAAACAGGCTCCAGACTCCGAGCCATCAGCCCAGAGCCTGACGTGGGGCTTGAACTCACGGACCACGAGATCGTGACCTGGCTGAAGTCGGACACTTAACCGACTGCGCCACCCAGGCGCCCCAAAAAACAAATGAGTTTTTATGTTCACTTCACTAAAACCGTTCTCTCAGAGGTCTCTTATCATGTAGCCAAATCATGTGACCTTACGTCAGTCCTTAGCTTTTTTGACATCTCTTGTGGGTCTGGTTTTGTCAACCATTGTTGTTTTTGAAGGATTTCTTCCCTTCAGGTTCATGGTGCCAGATTTTTTTTCTTTCTTTTTAAAATTTTTAAAAAAGATTTAAAAAGAAAGAAAAAAATTTTAAAAATTTTGAATCCTCTTGCTTTTTCCCTGGTTTCCTTTCCTATTGTTCACTGATTTCCCCCTGAATTTTGGTCTCTTATCTGGAACCTTCTCTTTACTTTCTCAAATAGTGAGCACATGCACGCACAGGCTCACTTGAAACCCATCAGCTGTCTCCCAAATGTCCTTCTGTAACCCTAACACCCTGCCTACCCTCCTTTCTTCCTTTGTTTCTCTTGCCTTTTGGCCCTGCTGCCATACCTCATGTCAAGGACCATACCCGCTCAAACCTAAGTTACTGCAGCAGCCCCCAAACTGTAGTTCTACACACTGCCCTCAAGTTAATCTTGCTTACACATACCGTCTTGTCACTCCTGCTGCTCCGTATGGGATATGCTTGCTCTTTCCCTATCACTGTCCTTATTCATGCTTTTTCCTTGATTTGACTAGTCCGTTTCTCTACCTTCACATCAACTAAATCTTACCTCTTTCAAGCAGAACTTAAATTCTCTCTCCTCCTTGTTCACGATAGTCCAACCCATACTGCTTTCTCCCTTTCCTTGTACGGGGACTGACTCATGTGAATAGCCACTTGGGAACTTCCTTCTTAGCCTGCCTGGCACAAGAACTCTTTGTTCTCTGCTTCAGTAACCTACTTCCTTGTCCCCACCCTACGCCAGCCCCCATTTTACCCAAGCAATAGTTCAGGTTCAAGGTGGGATTCCCACCATTGGTAATGTTTTGTTTGTTTTGCTTTGTTTTAAATGTCTTATGGGCAAAAGTAGGTAGGATAGTGTTTTAACCTCCACTACCCAGCTTCAGTTTGCTTTGTTTGTATCTCACCATTACCACATCCCTACAGGATTATTTTGAATCAAATCCCAAATATATCACTACTTCTTAAATATTTCAGTACATATCTCTAAAAGATAAGGATTCTGTTTTTAAAATAACCATAATATCATTGTTAAAGTGATTTCTGATGGCACAAGTAGTGGGGGAAAGTAGAGACAGAAGTACAGACTTTAAAATGGAAACGACATTGTAAATGATTACAGGTATCCTTTGTTTTTTTTTTATATCACCCTAAAAACCACTAAAAGGACTGTGTGTTTGCCTCAGGAAACAAAAGGGCACCTGTGAGGTTGCCTTCTGTTCCTCTTTGGACGAGGGAATGGGAGGACTTGGGGTCAGAAATAGCAGGTAGTAATAGAAGAAAAGAGCCATGGGACCCTCAGAATAAAACAAAGGATCTGATTTTACCCAAAGGTAATTCCCCACAATCCACCCTTTCTTCCAAATCTCTACCTCTATGCTTTGCCCAGGTGGAGCCTTTGAGGGTCTCCATGAATGACTGGGAGGAATTCTTACTCTCCCAACTTGGCCAGTTTTGATAAAAGGTGTCCTGACCCTGGCAGCACAGGGGGATGTGTTCCTGGCATTCCAAGCTAGAATTCTAGACGTATTTTCCCACCGAAGCACTGCTCTGTATGGTTAGATTCTGTAGTCTTGTGCAATATGAATTTAAAAGACTCCTTGGAATTTCCTGGGAACCTAACTGCTATGTACAACATTTACTTCTATGGGAAACTGCTTTTGAATTCCAAATAATTGACCTATGGTGAAATTTGGATTCCAGACTACCTATAAATTAAAGATTATAGGTGTAATCAGTGTTACTTATTTAATAATCTTTCCAGATTATACCACGTGCTAGGTTTTTTCTTGTTCCCAAGTTAGATTGTAAATTTTGCAATGTCAGACCTTGTCCTTGTTTTCTCTCATGTCTGCCAGTGCACCTAACACATTGCAAAACATTTAAGCACTAAATAAAAACTTGTCAATGGATACGTTGGTTGAAAATTCAAGATGTTTGTCTAGCTTTGCCCATTTTCCCATTTTGACTTTATTATTGTTTTCTTCTTCATTTCCAATGATAGGTTGACATCCTACTACTAGTAATGTCTGGCAGGTGAAAGCAGAAGTATTTGAAAGCAGTAAAAGACCTTGTAGAGGGTGGATTTTTATTTCATTTTTTAATTTATGAGACCTGTATTTGTTCTCTAAGCTCTGGCCTCTGTCTCTATTGTGTGTGTGGAGTAGACTTCAAAATTAAGTGTGGTCTTTAAGAAACAATCTTTCCATTGCCACAGCTAAGCTCCCTGCTGAACTCACTCATAGGAAATGGAAATCCAGTTGTCTAGGTCTGAGTGTCTGAACCACCGTCATTGTTTATCTCTGTGACCCTCTAGTGACTGTCTAGACCCATGAAACACAAACTGCCTTGACTGATCAATTCCCAGACAGCTTAACAATCTCAGTTGGAAGCGTGGAAATACTAATAGATTTAGCATTAATATTTGTTTTCTTAAAGAAGATAAAGAGGTTTTTAAGCAAAGGTTTGAAAGGAAATATGTTTATATAGTTTATTCTAGAAAGAGATAACTGTAAAAACAGGACTTTGCCCTAAGAGTTTTGCCTAAAACAAAATCCCTTCTGTCACCAGGCTGGATATTTTTAAAAATTTTAATCCAAGTATAAGTTAACATACAGTGTTACATTAGTTTTAGGTGTACAATATAGTGATTCAACACTTCTACACATCACCCACTGTTCATCACAACAAGTGCCCTCCTTAATCCCCGTCACCTATTTCACCATCCCCCACCACCTCCCCTCTGGTAACCGTCAGTTTATTCTGTGTAGTTAAGAGTCTGTTTCTTGATTTCTCTCTGTTTTTTCCTTTCCTCATTTGCTTTGTTTCTTAAATTCCACATGTGAGTGGAATTAACTATATGGTATTTGTCTTTCTGTGACTGACTTATTTCACTTGGCATTATACTTTCTGGCTCCATCCATGTCATTGCAGTTGGCAAGATTTCATTCTTTTTTATCAGCCTGGACATTTGTTAAGCCCAAGAAACATAAACTTCTTAAATAGATCAAATTCCAGACAGTTAGCTATCTAAATATGAGGCATGACATACTAGTGGATATAACATAATTATTTATTTTCTTAGAGTTGATAAAAATAGTTTTTTCAGTTTGGGACCTTTCTTTCACTTTAAAAATCGTTTTTGTTGCTTAGTAGTCTTAAGTAATCTAGAAAGGAACAACTCTAAAAACAGGAATTTGTCTTTAGGGAATCAGATTGCTTCACTACCACTTTAAATAGCAGCACTTCTAACCAAGCCCAATATGTGTTTTAAATCCAAGATATAGCCATACATTTCCAAGATGACATTCTTGTATATGTAGTAAATAGAGCATCAGCTTGTATTCAATTTATATAAACAAAAGACTTCAGGATACACAGAATAAACCTAAGACATCCCTGGTAGGGGTTGAAGAAACTGATATAATGTACAGAAGGAATATCCACTCCAATTTGTAGAGAATAGCTTTACCAGAGTAAGTTATGGAGTGTCTTTCTCCCTGTTCCTCAATGTAATTATGCACTTTATCTTGTTCTAGGAGTATACCATGCTGTGTCTGTTATGTGGCAAAGCTGAAGATACTATCAGTATTCTCCCTGATGACCCTCGACAAATGACTCTGTTATTCTGAGGATCCCTGCAGTTCTGTAGTAACTATGTTGTGTTGGTTTACAATATAGCAAGCCTGATGGTTTGTCTTACTTAGTTTATAATGGAAATTAGTTGCGTATTTTTTTCTGCTTAGACTTAACTATCCTTAGAAAGAAAAAGTAATTTAGGGGATTATGCTGAGCTCCTCTGCTAAAGTTCCCAGTTCACATCAGAATGAAGCCAGAATGAAGAATCTCTGTTAGAAGTTATATGGCTGGAAGATATAACTAGAATGGGAGTATACCTAATGCCCACATCTTGGTTCCAATAAAAGGAACCAGGACTCCTTGGAAAAGTGATTGATTCTAGGACGAGGGCAGTAAATATACAAGACGAGCTTGGAGCATTTTGTGTCACAAAGTGCTCAAAAAAACCCCTCACAAAACACAATGATTGGGAGTATGTCAAAGGGGCAAAAACGCCAACTCACGGAGCTCCCTGTGACCAAAGTTGGAACAGTTTGAGCAACAGAATAAAGTAGTATTGGATTATAATCCAAACTATAAATATCTATGAGTCCTTACTGATATAAATGAATGATTGAATAAGTAAATACATGAATTGGAAGAGTAGACAAATTGCCCATGCAGAAGAATTTGAAATAATGTTATGTAGATGTTCCCTACTCCTCAAGTGTGGGTTATAAATAGCAACTCCCGACTGTAGAGCAGAATCGGGTAGAGTTGAGCATGCAAAAGGAGAAAAGTAACAGTGGGAAAACCTGACAAACACTAGCTCAGCCAAGTGACCAAGATTAACATCCTCAGTGATCATCCTGTTGATAATAACATGCACCCTTGATGTGATATGATGGGAGGGCACTTTGCCTTTGTGGTCTTCCTCCCAAAAACCCATAACTCCAGTCTATTCGTGGGAAAAACATCAGACAAATCCCACTTGAGAGCCATTCTGCAAAATACCTGACCTTTACTCCTCAAAACTGTCAAGGCCATTAAAGACAAGTCTGGGAAACTCTCACTAAAGAGACATGACAACTAAATGTAATGAGGTATCCTGGATGGGATCCTGGGACAGAAAAAGTGCGTTTGGTTAAAACTAGCAAAACCTGAATAAAGTGTAGACTTTAATTAACATAAGTAAATAGAATGATTTCAGCTGCTCCAAAGAGATCTTAGAATATCTCACCTTGTGTAGTTGAAAGAACACTGGCTTGGGTGTTATAAACCCTGGAATTTAGGCCTCTCTGCCATTGGTAACAGTATAACCATTAAGCAAAGTGTTACTCTGGTCTTTATTGTCCCATTTCTATTAGATTAGGCTAATAAAAATTGATATTTTACTTCCTTCACAGTATTGTTAGAAGATCCAAATGAATAATGAATATAAAATGTGTTGGAAAGCATATAAAGTACTAGATGCAATGAGATGGCTTTGGTTGATTCTTCTCAGTCTGAGACCAAAACTTAAAGGGTCAGGCATTAGAAACAAAATTGTTTCCTCTTCATACCCAAGAAATTTGGAAATTCTGAACTAAAGCTTTGCTAAAGTGAGGTGAGCAAGGTGTTCATTGTTGATACCAGAGAAGTTTTGTTGTATAACAGGAACGCTAATGCTGAGGTTTATTGAGCACTTACTGTATGCCAGGGCCTTTTTAAACGCTTACTTCATCCTCATTAACAATTCCATGAAGTAGGTACTATTGTTATCCCAATTTTAGAGCCAAAGAAACTAAAGCACAAAGAAGTTAAAGGAGCTTAAGGTCACACAACTAGTACAGTGACTCCCTGTCAACACTCCTGCTCGGTACACACATGAAGTCTAAGGGTCTGGCAAGGTTAGGAACAAGTTAAGACTGTCAGTGACAGCACTCTGCGGAATCTAGGCACATCAGATCAAGATTTGTTATTCAGCAAAGTTAAGTCATCTGCTCCTCAGGGATCAGTTGTGTTATTCCTGGAAGATGTTTTCCACTTTTCTGCAAATCTATATCTGACCTGCTGAGGAAATCGTTTGGTGAAATGGATCCAGAAAGCAGAGAAAATGCTTCATTACTTTAAATAGCAGCACTAAGCCCATTATAGCCTCTGAATTCTCCCTTCTTGGAGTTTGCTAATGCTTCCAACTTAGTCATTTGGAGTTCAAGGGTATGACTTTATAAGCCCCTACTGATATCCTTGTCTTTTACAGACTGTATAATTATCTATCTGTTTTGGACTATATCCTACAAAATTTAAAACATAAGATCCTATCCACATATGTCATTATTAAACCAACCTTGTGCTGTGTTTTGTGATACTTTCTTTATCTTCTAGAATTCTTCTATGGGTCTAATCAAATAAAGACCTCTTCAACCCAGTTCCACTGAATCCATACTTTTCTGTTCAAATAAAGGGGAGCCAGGCAAAAACATCAGTCTTTACTTTCCTTCCTGAGATACAAGAAAGAAAAGAAATCACCTATAGATGTAATTGGGAAAGTGGGCTTGTTCTGGCCCCTCATTCTTGGTCTACTTGTTCCATGATGTATAGATCTGGAGTCTGCCTACTTAGGCTCTTGGAGTTCAAAGCTCAACATGTTTGTTGTGTTGTTTTAGCTGGCCAAGTCTTTCTCCAATGGTCTTGGGTTCTGACAGTACTAATTAATTCATATATATTCTGGGCACAACCAGATACGATTCATTACTTATAAGTAATTACTAAGAGTTATATGTTTAGTGGTTTTTATCAAGGTATCAAGAATTCTTTCTGTTTTATCTTTTTTGTGAGCCAGGTTAAGTTACTTCACTGAATTTAAGACTCAATTTTAGGCTGTGTGTTTCTTGACTGTAGTACAGTCTCTATGGTAGATACAGTGTGGTTGGATAGAAAGGAAACCAGGAAACTTAGGTCTAAAATTAGCTTTGCCACCTGCTCATGTTGGGACACTGGGCAAGTCACTGAGTGTACATTGGTTCTCCGATGGAAAAATAGAAATAATCATGCTTTCTCCAGAGAGTTTTAAATCAAATGATATAATGTAAGTGAAAATGATGAAAATGATTTTAAGTTGTGCAATGCTGTTACAGGCAACTATCAGTGGTCTTTATGAAGGCACTTTGAGATGGAGGGAAACACTATCATGTTGTGATTAAGAGTACAGGCTTTAGGGGCGCCTGGGTGGCTCAGTTGGTTGAGCATCTGACTTTGGCTCAGGTCATGATTAGCTGTTCATGAGTTTGAGCCCTGCATCGGGCTCTGTGCTGATAGCTCAGAGCCTGCTTGGGATTCTGTGTCTCCCTCTGTCTCTACCCCTCCCCCACTCGCACTCTGTTTCTCTTTCTCTCTCTCTCTCTCTCACTCAGAAATAAAGGGTACAGCCTTTATAGTCAGACTGACCTGGGTTTAACTTTTCAACTCTTCTACTTAGAGCCCTTTGTCCTTGGCAGGTGTCTTGCTCAATTACCTTCTCTTTAAATAGAGACAAAAATTCTTCATAAAATCAGTATGAGAATTAAGTAACCTAAGATATACAAAGGACTCAGTGCAGTGTGTGAATATAGTAAATATTCAATAAATGATAGTTTGGATGACAGTTGTAATGGTGATTATGAGAAATCAGATTTGATGTCACCAATTAGAGTTTGGCTCAGTGTTTCTTAAACTAAGGAGACATAGCTGTGGGAACATAGTCATAGAAATAATAAATTTTAGTCTTTGTCCCTTGGTTCCCTAAAATCATTTACTCCCAAGCTTTATTTTTTTGTTCAAGTCCTCAGAGAAGCGATTGTCTCTATCCCTCCTCTAAATGGAGTGGCATTACCTCAGCTCTTCGGGAAAGCTTGTTTATGACACACCTCTCTGCCTCCTGAGTGCCTCTAGGGAAATTTGATTAAAAGATTGAAAGTGGTTGATTATATTAAGCTTTGCCATGTCTGTTTATGACCATAAGCTGATACTGCTGAGGCTGTAAAAGGAGACAAGCAAGATGAGGAATAAAGGAAACAATTTCTCACTTCTTTTCAACAACAGCACAACTAAAGATTTAGTAAAAATGAAATGTCCTTGTAAGACAAGTTCCCCCAGTCCAGCCCTCCCTGTTCCCTCCTGGGCCAAAATGGTCAGGTCCCTTCTGAAGCAGGGAGCATTTCCCCTGCCCAAATGAGGAGCCCTTTTCCTAGCATTATGGCCCTTACTGACTCTCTCTGCAAAATCACTTCTGTAATTCCTAATCCTTTGGGAATCTTTAGATAATTCCTTCAACTTGAGCCTCAAGGAAAAGACCCAACACATATCAGGCATATCAGGCCCTAAATTGCCTGTGGCATAATGCCAACATCCAGGATAGTTGCTCTGTTACTAGACATAGCAATAACCTATAGCACTATCGAGATGATGCACAAATCATACTAGCCTCCAATATGTATTCTGTACTTCTTCAGAGAAGTGATGTATCCCTGCAGTTATTCCTCTAAAATCAGTGCCTCGTCCTGCCCTCAAAAAACCCATACCCCAGCTGTTGGCTTTAAGAACAGGAATCTTGAAAGGCTTGCGTTTCCAAGAGTCAGTGTAAGGGTAGCCTTAATTTAGCAGAAGGCCCTGAAAAGCATGCCAGGGGATTCCCACTGTAATGCTCAGGTTACCCTTTTTGAAATAAAGCACCGCAGATGACATAGCTTTAACTGAAGGTCAGACAGGGAGGATCTTTAGCCTGTATTCCACATTTACTTCTCAGATGATACAGATGCTTAGAAAATAGTGTAGGGAACATAACAGGAAAGGGATTTCCCCCTCAGCATTGGAGTTTTTAAGCAGTGTGTCCAGTTTGGAGAACTGTCCCTTCAGGGCTTCAGTGAAAAAAGTAAAATGTTCCATCTAGTGGTCAAAGAAGGAAAGGTAACGTGAGAAGTTTCCAGGAAGACGTTTGTAAGGCAAAGTGACAGGGCAGTGGCCTTTCAGCAGGTGTCTTTTCTAGAACATGATAGGACCTGGCCTTGGAGGTGTTGGTGCCTTTTGAGTATGCCTGTGCTAGCTGAGGAATCTGAGGCACCGTCCTTACAAAGCCATTTGGCAGACCCCTGTTCTCACAGAGAATAGCTCTCATGTTGGCAGGTTATGAACAGTCTGACTGTCTGAAGGGAGGCCCTCTTCCATTCCCACCCTCATGGAATTCAAAATGAGATCATTCATGCCTAAACCAGTTTGTCTTATGCCTGAATTTGTGAACATGTGAGTTTGAGAAAGACAAGGGTGGCATGTGAACTGTAAAAAGGAGCAAAGGATCGGGTGGCTGCCTGGGTGGCTCAGTCAGTTAAGTGTCCGACTTCAGCTCAGGTCATGATCTTGTGGTTCACGGGTTCGAGCTCCTTGTCGGGCTCTGTGCTGACAGCTCAGAGCCTAGAGCCTGCTTCAGATTCTGTGTCTCCCTCTGTCTCTGTTCCTCCCCTGCTCGCACTCTCTCTCTCTCTCTCTCAAAAATAAAAAAGATTAAAAAAATTTTTTTTAAAGGAGCAAAGGATCAAAAGCAAATGTTACTCAGCAAGGCAAGGAGAAAAGGGTAGGTGTTCTTTGTGTTCCCAGTAACTGCACCCTCCATACCCTTGCTGTCAGTTAAAGTTGACCAAATTAATGTCCCAGCAACATCTCAAAGTGCAGGTCATGCGTAGTTGGCCCAGAACCTACACTGATAGCAACAGCTTCCTGATTGGAGTCCTCTAACGAACCTCCCAGTATACCGCACGGAAGGACCACTGACTTTTCCTTTGCTTTACCTCTCATCACCACCCTTTGCCCAGTTCTGGAGGAGCCATAGAGTAATAGTATAATTCAGATTTCCCGCAACTCCACTTGCCACCGCAGACCCTGACCAGACAGTTATTACGGTGTCCCCCTGATGAGAGAGCCTCCCTCTATCAAGCCTTTGTGTGCTGCCAGCTGTCTGGCCCACCTGTGGTTTTGTACCATCCCTCTACCCTCTGTCCGGGAAGAAGACACAGAGAGCCCGGCCATTTCCACACCTGCCCTTTATTGGACTCATCTAGCAGGCTGGCTCCGAGCCCTTCACACTCCTCAGACACCGCCCATACGGTTTAGGAAGATGCCATCATTCTGTGAAGGCCCAGATCCACCCAAGTCTTGAGCTCCAAGTAGAATCACCAACCAGAAGGTTGGGGGGAGGGAAGGGAGATAGGCAGACCGGAAAGGCAAGGCTCTTCAATGAAAGGGGCTGATCCCAAGGGAAAGCTTTGGTCCAGCAGTATCTCCTGAGGGCATTCTGAATCCTAAGGAAAGATACCTAAGGGCTGGATGGAATAGGTCTGTGTGCTGAGAAGCTTGTGTCTATATGGCAACTTTGAGGAGGCGCTTGATGTCAGGCTCAATGTTGATGGTAGGGAAGGTGCGACTGTAGCGGCGGAAGGGCTCCCCTTCCGGCCCAATAAGGAACTTCTCAAAGTTCCAGGCCACATCTGAGCGGCGTACCGGGCTCCAAATGATGAACTTGGGATCGGTCATGAGGAAAAATGGGTCATCATACGGGTAGGGGAGCTTGTCCTTCAGGTAGGCGAAGACGGGATGCTCGTTCTGACCATTCACCTCACACTTTTGGACAAGGGTAAAGGTGGGCTGGAATCCACCCCCAGGGCGCACATACTTGAGACTGTTCAGGATCTCCTCATTCTGACAGTTCTCCTGGGGGAGGAAAAAGACAAAGAGCATGGAAGAGGGAAGGGGGAAATGAAGGATCCACAAAAAATCTTTCACCCTCCTATACACCATTCCCAGGACTATTCTTTTCTATGTAGCGTTTTTTTCCTCTGTTCTTTCTCTTTCCTTCTTCACTGGCTTTGTCCTACTCTTGACTTGGAGTTTTCCCACTCACAGCTGTTGTTTGATGGTTTGCTAGGCCATTCCTGAAAGTCCTTGCGGTTCCTAGCTTGGCTGTTCTTAAAGTCAGTGATTTAGCACTTTGAACGATTCTTTCTCTCTCCAAACTACCCTGGACAGTTTTTAGGGTATCTGTCTGAAACTTCAAGGAACCTTGAGTTCAGAGCAGGAGACAGAAAGGGAAAGAAGGCTCAAGTCCTACCACCTAGAACTCTCCCATCCACTACCTACACACAGGCACTCACACACACATCCTGCCACCACCTTCCCTTTCCCTCTGCCCTGATTTGCCTCCATTGCTCCTAGTTATATGTGAGTGTGATAGCCTCTGCCTCCATCCTGCTCATATAAATGGGATTTATAGCTTCTTGCTTTCATCTTGCTTTGTCCTAGATCTGAAGTGTAAGTAGGAGGAAGCTTTGGTGAAGATGCCATCCAAGGAAATCTGGCTTTCAGGTGCCACAAAGGCGAAGCGAGTTAGAGATAATAATGAATGTACTCTAAATGGAATTGCTCAGTGACAAACAGGGATGAATTAGGATAGAGTGTTTAGGGTTCTGGAATAGGCCAGGGGAAGAGAAGTTAAGGAAACAAGTGCTTGAGGGCTAAAGGTTGTGAATGTGTAGTTATCATTCCTTTTGCTTCTAGACTGCTGTCCCAAGACTCCTGCCCCCCCACACTCACTGTACTCAGCTGTGAATGCTTTAGCTCTGAACCTGCTACCCGTCTTTCCCTCCCCAGGGCCATCCCTGTCCTATTCCCACTGGGCATTCCCCGCCCCTGACAACTCCAAAGGCCCTTAGAAACCCTTATTTTCCACCCCTCCCCCTGAGTCTAGGAGTCAGATATCTCCCTGTGGGAGAAAGTTCTTGCCTCTGACCTGCTAGAACCAATCGGTACAGTCAGTTCCAGGCCATCATGACATCTTGAGCCCAGGGGTGATCTCTATTAGACTACTTATCTCTTCATGCAAATGGCTGACTGGCTACCGGGTAGGTTATGGATTCCCTCCAGCCACTAGCTAGCCTGAAGTGATGGTGTAAAGGGTGGAGGCACCTCTCAGGCCGAAGAGATACTCCTAAAGAGGTTTTGCCCTTTCTCTCGCCTGCCCTGGCCAAGCCTAGAAACAGACGGAGACAGGGAAGGAACAATGAAAGCCTGCCCTGGCCAAGCCTAGAAACAGACGGAGACAGGGAAGGAACAATGAAAGCCGTGATGGTTCGAGCTCACATTTGTCACTAGCCAAAGACACTTCAGCCTTCCTGCTTGTATCCCTGCTAATTTCTTCCTTGCCTTCACGCCGCTGTGAATCGAACTAAGGGGGTTATAATTAGAGGGTTCACTTGAGGACACTCTGCCTGCTTTTGCTGTTAAAATAATAAGTGAAAATAGAAGAGAACTTGAAGTGTGTGGGCTGAAGATCTATAACTTGACCCAGTAATCAGAAACAGAGATTCGATCCAAATGGGACACACACACACACACACACACACGCACACAAATCAGAGCCAGAGAGGTGCATGTGATGCCCAGAGGAAACACGTGCATATTGTAAACCCTTAGCTTTCCACCAAAATCACCCTCCACTTGGCCGATTTAAAACAAAATCCTTTAATCTAAATAATACAGTTGCTTACACTTGCATATTACCTTGTATTTTTCAAGGTATTTTTGTGTATCTTATCCTCTGAACCTCCCAGTCATCCTGTGAGAGAAATGATACTATCCCCCATTTACAGATGAGGAAACTAAAACAGAAAAATCAAGTGACTCTTTGTAGGGCACAGAGCCACTAAATAGCAAAACCACGTCTAGCTGGAACTAAGGTGCCCTGGGTCAGTCCAATCCTAGTTTGTCGATCTATGTCCTCCACTCATCCATTCAGCGGATATTTAATGAGTGCCCTCTCTACAGTGGAGAGAGAAACAGACCTGGTACCAGCCCTCATGGAGTGTAATGGAAAGACAATAAACAGTGTTTAAGCATAGTTAGAACCACATACACTTCCCCTTGGTATTCACATGTACCTAAAGACCTGGATTAACAAAACATACCTGTGATTCCAGACACTCCAACACACGGTCATCCTCCCCCTCCCCTTAGCCTACCAAAGCTTCACCATCCCACCTCCTTGGGTACAATGCAAGGGACCCCTCACCTGATGTCCAAATTGATTGCAAGGGAAGCCAAGAACCACCAGGCGCCTGGGAAAGCGGCATTGCAGCTCGTTGAGCTGGGTGAAGTCCCGAGTGGTTGTGCCTCAGAGCGAGGCCACATTCTCAATCAGCACTGCCCTGCCTCGGAACGTATTGAAATCTACCTTCTCCCCATCCAGGCTGATAGCGCTGAGGTCGTAGAAAGACTTGGCTATGTAAGCCATGGTGAAGGTGCAGACTGAGACCTGCAGAATGGTGTGCGCCCGCTTAAGGGTCTGTTAAAGGGGTGGGGAGGAAGGAGGAGCCTGGCCGGACAGGAAGGATTTCACAATGGGGCTTTGAGCATCCCCAGGATGACTTAGCAAAAACAGTCACCCACCTGTAAGTGCTGTTTCAACAAGGAGGTTGCTCCTCCTATTTACAGACTCTGAACAAAGCCACCTACCTGCCCCACCCTGCTGGCAACCTGGGAAGGGCCAATTTGATATCTATGTGCAAACATGAATAATTCACTACTTGCAGGAAACTAGAGCCCCAAAGGTCAAATGGGGAGGAAAAAAGGGAGGGAGGGATGCAGGATTGACTCCGACCTGCCCCAGCAAGTTGTTCTCACTTGGCACAGACGTTTATTGTCTGCGGAGGGCCAGGCTCTGAACTGTGCCACTGAGAGGTCAGGGTCTGCCTAGATCTGAAAGATGAGGAAGAGAATTGGGATACATGTTCCCTCAACTCAGACTACAACTGAAACCTATATATTACTGTGCATGTGTTTTTCTTTGGCTGTTGCCTTCCATGGGCACAAAATCAAAGGGACCCTTAGGAGGACAGTGTGATTTTCTAGAAATAATGGCTTTCAGTGGCTCAGCTTGCACCAGGCAGAAGAGATGAAGTTTGTCTTGGAAAGTCTTTCAGTGAGCGATATTACCGGTGCTGGAGACCGCCTGCGCCCTTGCCCCCCTGCATGGCACTGCCCACGATACCTCTGCCTTCCACTCTGCCTCCACAGGGTCATGCGGCTGACATCAGTCATGGTCGGGGTAATGGTGAGGAGTCGCAGAGCAGGTGAGTTGCTCCAAGGGCATGAGCTGCACCTGACTTCTCTCACTCAGTCCCAAAGACTGCTCACAGCAGGCTGGTGCTGGTCATTCCCCCACGGAAGGAAGTGTGCAGGGAGCCAAAGCTTCCATGGTTCTAGACCGAGTCGGGCCACCTATGATGTTTTCAGCCCCAGATATGCAGTGTACTGCAGGACATGTGAGGACCTAAGGGAAGAGCTAGTGTGCTTCATTCTTCCAAGCACCTACCAGCTCAACAAATTCGTGTTTTGTTTTTGTTTTTTTTTTTTAATGTCTGGATTTCTCTACCGGTAAAACTGGTAATTAGACTCTACCTGGCTTTGGGATTTTTAGAGTGTTATTTCAATAACAATGCAAATGCTTACTAGAGAGTGTTTTCACAGGTACATGTCCATTGGGAACTGTCTTCGAGAACAAATAAGCAAGGCTTGGGAGCAGCTGGTATTGAGAATCTGATTTGCTGAGAAGATGGAGGAACTAGTCACCAGGGAGTGTCCAGCTTTTCTGGCTTTTGTGGCCTGTTCCATAGGTCTTTAGAGCCCATGGGAACCTGTGTCTCTACTGGCTGCTCCCTAAGAACAAGCCTCCATTACTTGAGTGGGAATGGAATCTTTGGCCATTAAAGGAGGCAGGAAATGCAGAGTGAAGTGTGTCTCTCCCCACCCCCCCCCCCGCCCCGCCCCCCCCCCCCCCCCCCCCCCCCGCCCTGAGACTGGGTAGAGTTCCTAGAAACAGCCCAATAAATGTTCCTACCAGGCCACGGAGTCAGAAGAACTTGGCCTTGACAGTGGGCTGAACTTCAACATGAACTTGCCAGGCTTATCTGCATGCCTGGAGCTTTCCCAGTATTCTCTAGGCATCTGGACATCTCTTATTGGCTGCCCCTCTGGTCCTCTGTCCAGGAAGACCATGGAAGTTCCTGAGCTGAGTGGGGGCTCCCTCTTCCTTAGGGACACGCCATCCCTTTTCTCCAAGTACAATTTAGGACCCTTTGTCATGCAGGCTCTCACCTTTCATGATTGAATAAAACTGATGAGACTCTCCTAAAATACTTTGTTTCCAACTTTACCTCAAACTGGCTTGAGTTGGAGGTAAACTCAAGAAGCTTATTACTTTGGACATGCACTAACAAGTGTGTGATTCCCATGGCTTTCCGCAGTAGTTGTTCTGGAAACTGCACTGGCTTAGAAGGCAAAAAGTCCAGGTAGGTGATGGTTCTCAACTCTGGCTACAAATGAGAATTACTTATCAGGATTTTTCTACATAGAGATACTAACGCTTTTCCCTCCAGAGATTTCAATTCTAATGTTTCCGGCCATGACTCTGCCACTGTTAGATGAGGCCCTTAGGCACCTGTTTCCTTATCTGCTGAATTTAGATAATCACTCTCCTGATCTCCCACAGGTATGATTGTTAGGATGGAAGAGATCAAGTATTGCAAGTTTTCTATAAACTATGAAGTGCAGGTGAAGATCTTAAGCTACCACCAGCCTGCCTTTTTTGACTCCTTCTTCATTGTATCCTGACTCCCATTTTCTACCTCTTCCACCAATTGTGTGCCCCAAAGTATAGTATTTGGCACCCCCAGGTCCCCAAGATCACAGTCTGCCTTGCTTCCTTGGAGTATCCAATCACAGGACTAGGACAAACTTCTGAAAGATTACTTAATCCCTCCTCATGCTTTCAGGAAGGCTTGTTCCTGTCCATCCCATACAGAGGAGAACGTTCTTGGCTTTAAAGGCTCCTTCAGACATAGATATTCAGCATCCTCCCAGTGACTCAATCTTCTTTCTGCACTGTAGGCCCACTAGAGAGCATTGCGGGTATGGCTGGGCTCCCCGGCAGGTGGCATCAGGAAAGGTACAATAAGGAAGATGACGGTCTGCTGCTTCCATTGTCATTCTACTACTGTTGCTTTATACGGTTCTGGAGCCTCTTTTACTGGCACTGCCTCTCCCTCTCCCCCTTATCTGACAGGGTCAGGTGAAAACTACTCCCGGGGGCTCATACAGGCAGCCATACCTCTGGTTTGAAATATTCTTTATTTTGTAAACATCTGTGTTTAAAATAGATGAACCCTGCTCACAAGTCATATATTGGTTCTGAGACACAGTACACAAAGTTCACCCGTCACAGGGAGATGGTGGGGGCTCTGGAGCAGGTGGAAATGCCTGGGGCTGGGCTGAATCTCAAGACAGCAGATGCAGAGGTGGTAAGTAAACAGGCAGAAGTACCTGTGCAAAACTCTGGGCCTGATGCCAGATCCCAGGCCACCTCTTGGACTGGAGAAGTTTAGGGGTGAGATGCCGACTCCCAATTCCTTGTGAGCAAAGCTGCACCCTAAAAGTTCAACCCTCTGGCTCCCATACCTCTCCCCAGCTGTGGCCCTTGGGGATGGGGCTCATCAGTTCATAGAATCTCCACCCTATGCTTTCCCTTCCAGAACCCCTAGTGTACAGTAAAAATATAGTCCCTCTGTCCCAAGGGGGCTAGGAGAGAAAGGCAATGGTGCTCTGCCTGATCCTCAGGGAAAGCTGCAATACTGATCCAGGTTGGAGCCAGTGCCCTGAAGTCCCTGGCAGAGGGCACACTGTGGGTTGGCATAACCATCTCCCTGCCCCCAGTGTGATGCTGTGTCTAACACCTGAGGAGTCAGTCCTCAAGAAAGCATCCCAGCCATAGTCAGGACTTCATCCTAAAGAGTCTTTATCTAAATTTCTCATCAGCTAACAATTTATAACTATTCCTGCCCTCCTTTTCCTTCCACTACGGTTAACCTATCCCTGTCCCTACATCCTGAGCTACCCTCTCCTACTCTGATAAGAGTCAGAAGGAAAGGTTTGGTCATTTCTTCCCCACTTTTTTTTTTTTTTTTTTTTTTGGGGGGGAGGCATAAGGAAGTGGGGCTCTTAATCCTTCACCTGTGTGTGCCCTGAACTTTGGTCCTTAGTTGATGAATGTTCAGTGTTGTCTTAGCTCCAGCCCTAGCCATGTGATGCTGCTAATATGTAGCTTAAGAATGAACCTCCTCCTCGGGAAGGTGGGGAGGAACCCTACTAGGGCTGCTAACTGACTTGTTCCTTCTTTAAAGCACCTCCTTCAAGCCACTCTTGGGCCATGTGGGGTTAAAGGAACTTCTTCCTGAATGAAGAGCTCTGGAGGAGGGAGTCCACTTCCCTCCTCCTGTAGCCACAGTGCCGGTGGCTCCTGTTCCAGGAGCTAGAGGGGCAAGAGGAGCACTTTGTCTGGAAGGCCGAAGAGAACAGCACCAAGCATTTCTACCCAGGGCCTCCTTTCTCTCTCCCCATGAAGTCACAGCTCTTCTCCCACAGACTTTGAGTCTCAGCAAAACCTTGAGAGCTGAAGGCTGGGTTGGGTGGTTATGTCCCCTCTTACTTGCCAGGGGGTTGCGGGGAAAGGCCCTTCTTACACAGAAAGGGAAGCCGGGGCCCAGGGAGCCCTGCTCCTGCCATATTCCCCTCTGGTGTGCACAATGCCGTCTCTGGCCTCCTCCCCCTTGCTTTAACCTGATATATAGGGGCTAGACCTTCATCTCCAGGCACTCCTCTTTCTGGGGGTGTGTGGTTTGCTTGTCAATATCGCTGGCCCCCCGCTTTCCTTGCCCCTGCAGTGCCCTGAGGCCTCGGTGCATGTCTTTAAATTCAGGAGCCCAGGTGGGGAGAAACTGCGTACAAGGGGCACGGGAGGTAGAGAACGGAGGTGACTTTTTATCCCTGCCTCCCCACAACATTTTGTTTTCTTCTCTGAAGCACCTGCTTCTGAGCTCACTTCCCCCAAGAGGCAGGTGGGCAGGCGGCCAAGCAAGGCCCAAGCTGGGGGGCGGGGGGGCAGGCAGGGAAAGGTGGGACAGCCCCAGTCTTGAGGACCACCAGGTTGGCGTCTCCTTCCTGCCTTGATGTACATTTCCCCAGACCATTGGTGAGGCAGGCCCATGGCATGAGAAGCGACGGTGGGGAGGGAAGATAGGAAGAAGTACCCTGTAGGCTTTGGCCCCTTCACAAAGCAGGGGGGGTTCTCCCAGAAGAAGAATATGGAACATCCCCATGAGCCTGAGTCCATTCCCTTGGACAGGGTTAGGGAGAAAGGAAAGAAAGAAGCTGCACCAGCAGCCACACAGGAAGACATACAGGGAAAGAGGTGTGAGGGGCTTTGATACAAAACACACTGGAGGGGAAGGGGACAAGAAAGAGAAGTGGGAGGAAGAGAGAAAAAGCAGAGAGGAGGCAAGATGCACTGAGAAAGAAGGGGCCTTAAAGTGGCCTTACTCCAGACTGGGCCACTGTCCGGGGAGCTCGGGGCGGTGAGACAGTGCCCGTAGCGTACTGGGGGCTCATAGCAGGCCCGTGGCAGGGAAACAGGCTGAAGGGAGCCACTCCAGGCTGGAGGGGCTGGGGGCAGAGGCTGCTCAAAGATGACAGCGGGGCTGCTCTCAGGGCCAGGCAGGGGAGTAGCAGCTACTGGTATTCCACAGGGTCACCCGAGTGAGAGGAGAAGCAGGGCAAAGCCCGGACTCCCTGTCTGCCACAGGCCTCCTGAGGGGAGGGGGATTGGCGGCTGCTCCACGCAGGACCCTCAGCACCAGCAGGTTTTGGAAGAGTTCGCTGGGCCCTCAGGTTTGCCCTCATCCTCCTCCAGCTCGGCCAATGCCAACTCATTGCTGGCACGTGTCCGGAGACCATCCAGCTCCTTCCTGTGGGCCTGCAGCACCAGCTCTGTCAACCGCGTGAAAGACTGGGAAACCAAGGGTCACAGGTTAGTCGGGCTCCTCCTCCTCTTCCCCAGGCAGCCCTGTAACTGTCCCAGGGGCGGGGGCTCCTCTGACCCGGGCTCCCGTCCTGTCCGCTGCCTCCTCTCGTCTCCCCACTCTACTGGACTCAGCCCAAGAGGCAGGGTAGCTGGGCTTCGGAGCGCTCACCTCTTTAATGTTGAGGTTGGTGCAGGCACTTGTTTCATAGAAGTCCATGCCGTACTCTTTAGCCAGCTGCAAGAAAAGAACATTCCTGAAAGGGAGTCAGTAAGGGAAGGGAGGTGCCCACAGCACCTGGCACATACTTCTGCCATTGCCCTCATAGCCCCTGCTGTGTCGTGACAATTTCTCACAGTAGGTCGCTTCTCAGACCAACCGGGAGCTCCTTCTAAGACACAGGCTAGCGGAGCATGGAGACGTTCCATAAACACCCTCCTGCACTCCCCACCCACCTCCATGCAGACACACCCCTGCCCCCGGTGCACACAGCTCATACGTCAGGAGATAAATATATCAAAATCTTGGGCAAGATGTCAAATTAATAAAAAACACGGGCTTTGGGATCAAACAGACCCAGACTTAGACACCAGCGCTGCCGCTCAGCAGCTGTACGACTGTGGACAAATATATCTCTAAGCCCAGCTCTGCCATCTGTTAAAGAGGGGAGAGGGTGTCTCTCAACCAAAGTCACGGAATGACTAAAAGGGGTCATGCGTCTCAAAGCACTTGCTTAGCGCTGGCCACGCATACAGTGTTCGATAAATACTGCTCTAGGAGGATTTGCTTCTACTTTCAGATTTTTCAATGACCACGTGTTATTTTTGCATACCAAAAGATCCATTTTCTCGCAAAGAGGGAGAGAAAAGCTCTGGAGGCCCTTGGAGCGGGTAGATGACTCTTGTCTCCGTGGTATCCATCCTTCTGTGCTCTGGGAGGGCGGTCTCCCCTGGCACCACCTTCCTGACCTCTCTGCCCCATGGCTTCTCTCTGACCGTGGGCCCTGCATTCCCTCATTTTCCTTCCTACTCTTTTCCAATAGAAGGACAGGGTGGGATGCCTTTCCAATAGAAGGATGGGGTGGGATGCATGGTAGCCATGCCTGGATGCTGCTGGAGAAGCCAGCGACCTGAAGCCCTTCCTCACCATGAACATTGGGATGATCTCTTTAGCAGAGGGTAATCTTGCTCTGGGGCACTTAGAGGTGGACAGTCTTTGTTTTTGGATGGTCTTTGTTTCAGGGTGGACCCCAAATCAGTCCTGAAGGGCAGAAAGCAAATTCTCAAGGATGGCAACTCCCCTAGTGCCTTAGGGAACTTTGGAAAGTGCCAGGGTGCCTGATGACAGGCACAGAATCTTGGGTCCCAGCCCTCAGGACTGGCCCCGGAAGGCGGCAGAAGACCCAAGGGATGGGTTCGGCCAGCTCGCTCCACTTACCTGCTGCCCTTGCTCTCTTCCCACCTGCCGCTTCTGCTCTTCATCGGCCTTATTCCCTATGAGGATCTTCTGGACACCTTCCGGTGCATACTAGGGACAAAGGACAAGCAGAACTGCCAGTGAGTGCTGCCTTTCCCTCCTATCTCCCCACCCTACAGTCTCTTGGCCTCTATACCAGCACCAAGCTGAAGAGCCCTAGGGACAGAGCAGGCTGATGGGGTGCAGGTGCAAGGATTCCCCAAGTGCCACGGCCGACCCCGGGGATCCCGGAGGGCTGTTATGGGGATAGCTTAGAGTAGGAGGCACTCTGACTACTACTGGTGCTTCCTGGAGTTGGACAACTGGTATCTGAACTGGCAAGGGCATTGCACTTAAGTCCAGCCCCTCATTCTACTGATGAAGAACTGGGGACTCAGAGAGTTCAAATGGCTTGCCCGAGGCTCCAGAGCCAGGACTAGAACCCCAGTCTCACGATTTCAGGAAGGAAGCTGGTCACAGGGTAGGCTTTGGCCTAACTCATTTCCAAGGACGAAACAGCCATGGAGTCCTGGCTGGGCACAGAGCATGGATGGCATGGCAGCTTGGGCTCCTTCCCCATTTCTTACTCACCCAGAGGTCTTCATCCAGGGCCGTGGAAGGCAAGGTTTCCTGGGGGTGTTTGCTCACCAACCCCGAGAGCCTCGGCCCTTCCCATCTGGCCCTCGCTCTGCCTTCCCCTCTGAGGTGCCCCTCCCCCGCCCCCAACGATGAGGCAGCATCTCCTACCTCATCCACATCACTGACCCACTTCATGATGTGCTGGTAAGAGCGCTCGCTGCTAATGTCGTAGACTAAAAATATCCCCTGAGAGAGAGAGAAGGAGAGAGAAATGGGGGAGGTAGATGCACACAGAGACCGTGCACAGTCATGGGGCCAGAAGCAGGTGTGGTACCTTAAATGCTGGGTCCCACTCTCCCTTCTCCCTGCTTAGCATACTGAGGATCCCTCAGCACCCAGAAACTTCTCCTTCTCTCTCATACCCCCAAAGCTATTGCACCCTAGGCCTATCACGGAACTCTCTGAGGTGGGAAGGAACCAAATATCCTGACTGGGGTCTTTGGCCCAGGGTGGAGGGTGGAAGCTGGGGATGACGGTGGGGGACTTGCCTGTAGTGTGTGGTCAGAGAATAACTAATAATTGAATGAATGATCAATGAATAATCGCAAGACTGCCTGAGACTGCCCTTGCCAGCAGGCGATCTGAGGGCCCTATTTTGGGAGTCAGTGACATAAATATCTCAAACACCCAGAGTGGGGAGTGTGGATGGCAGCGTCCCACCTCCAAACCCTGAAAATGGTGGCTCACCTGGGCCCGTCGATAGTACTGCTTTGTGATGGTCTGATATCTCTCCTGCCCCGCTGTGTCCCTGTAGTAGAAAGCCAGTCCCTCAGAGGAGCAGGGACCATGGAACCAGAGGGGGAAGGGAGGAACAGGAGCTGGGAGACCCTGTGCCCTTGCAGGAAAAACTGGGGAGCTACAGGGTGAAGTATCAGAGGAGCTTGGATCCCCAAGGGGGTCTGAGCATATCTGACCCTGCGGGAGAGAGGCCTGATTATCTGGTGCTGACAGGGCTGATGGGGTCTTGTCAACTACAGCTACGCCAGGAGCGTCAAACATAACTGGGCCTTGGACAACTCTGTAGAATTTGGCCGTTGTGTTCAGACAGGGTGGACACATGTACCCTTCTCAACCTGGAGGCAGCTCCAAAGGCTGGCAAAGGCCAGGCTTGCAGGAGCGTCAGGCCAGAGAGCCACAGCGGCCCCCTGTGGCTACTGGTGGGAACTGCACCATGCTAGATGGAGCTCTCTCCCCAGGGTCCCAGGTAGCCCTCCCTCCTACCACACTGCAGCATGGCCCAAGGGCAAAGCCTTTTCGGAAAACAAAGCCACACCGGTTAGTTTGCCAATTCCTTCTAATTCCTGCCCCTTGGTGACTTGTGGCCAATCTCATAAGGTTTCTCAAGAAAAAGAGATTAAGGCTCCTAGGAGCAAGAGATGGGCTTTGAGACATCTGCTTCTCTCCACAGAAGAGGTGGCCAGTTATCCCAGATGCAGCCTTGGGAGTTCTACACATGGCAGTGGAAGCCTGGGGCTCTCCTCCCGCATCTCCTCCCCCTACTCAACTCACCAAATCTGTATCCGCACTTTGATGCCATCTACCTCTATGGTCTTCATCTTAAAATCCACGCCTGGGAAAGGAAGAGAGCAAGGAAGTTACGAAGGGTACCACTGAGACCTGAATGGTAAAGGCCCAGGGCACTCACACTGGAAGGGATTTCCTATGGCTTAATTTGGCAGAAAGGTGGCATGAAGTGAGGAGGGACTTCCTGAACCAAAAATTGACCCTGAGAAAGTATCCAGGGCTTTGAATGGAGCTTCCCTTCCTCCTTGACATGAGAATTGCCATGGGTAAAGGGGTGAGGCAGTGCAGGAGGAGGCAGAGTGAGTATGGGGGAGTCCACTCCATCGCTGCCTCGCTCAGCCCCCAAATGTGTCTCGCTCTCCTCAGTATGAAGTCTTCCTATTTATCCTTCTGGAGAGAACTACAGGTATTTACTTATCCTCCCTGGAACTCTAATGCCTAGGAATAGCAACCCACCTAATTTGCCTCTTTTTTTTTTTTCTTCCTCTGCCTAATTTTTTTAATCTTTATTTATTTTTTTTTAAATTTTTTTTTCAACGTTTTTTATTTATTTTTGGGACAGAGAGAGACAGAGCATGAACGGGGGAGGGGCAGAGAGAGAGGGAGACACAGAATCGGAAACAGGCTCCAGGCTCCGAGCCATCAGCCCAGAGCCTGACGCGGGGCTCGAACCCACAGACCGCGAGATCGTGACCTGGCTGAAGTCGGACGCTTAACCGACTGCGCCACCCAGGCGCCCCTAATCTTTATTTTTGAGAGAGAGAGAGAGAGAGAGAGAGAGAGAGAGAGAGCATGAACAGGGGAGGGGCAGAGAGAGAGAAAGGGAGACACAGAATCCGAAGCAAGCTCCAGGTCCTGAGTTGTCAGCACAGAGCTCGATGCCGGGCTTGAACCCATGAACCTCAAGATCATGACCTGAGCTGAAGTCGGATGCTTAACCTACTGAGCCACCCAGGTGCCCCTCTCTGCTTATTAATAACCAGGAGGGAATGTGGCGCTGTCACAAATGTGGGGAAGGCATACAGACCCTGGAGAGAGAGGACTGTGTATACAGCCCTCGGCACCTAGCAAAGTCCCACCAAGGCCTGGTGGATCTGCTGTTGACTAGCCCCACTTACTGGAGGAGGCATTGTTGTTTACTTCTTTATTTAGAAGGAGCATGGGCTTTGAAGTCAGGCCTGAGCTTGAATCCTGACTCTGGCCACTTAACTCATAGCTATGACTTTGGACACCTTTCTTCTCTGAGCCTCTATTTCCTCATCAGTAAAATAGCGACATTCCCAGTCATCTCAGAAGGTGGCTGAGAAGACCAGATGAGACATGGTGCCTGGCACCTGGCAGCTATTCAATTGACTACAGTTATCATCATAACCTGGTACAGTCCTGATCCATAATGGGTGCTTGTAAATGACTACCAGTGACCAGGGGAAGAGGCAGTGCCACAGCATGTCACTGGGGGAGGGAGGGGAGGACAAACAGGGTTCTCAGGCTCATCTGCCCAAGGGCTTGAGGAGCTAAGCTGCCACAAGACACAGGAAACAAGGCATTTGGCAAACCAGCCCAAGGCAGAAACATTTGGGGACACTTGCAGGAGTCAGCAGCACCAGCACACAGGCTTGAGTCTAAGAGATGACAGGGATGAGGGAGACGTTTTTATCACCATGCTTCTTCCCAGCCCTAACTGTGCCCGGTGATTCAAGAGCCGTATCTAGTAGGTTAATTAAGCTTAAGTCTTTGTGTGCTCCCTGGAGACAGGTCAGGAATGGGCACCATTAACCAGTTTTCCGATGGAGAACACGGTAAAGGCAGAGTTCCAGAGGGACAGCAGTCACCAAAGACACAGCCCCAAAGACCCGAGAGGTACCAGAGTCCCCAACACCGCCGCTATTCCCCATCGGCATTACTTCTTAACCAATGGGAATGTTTCTCCCCTCCTCCAGCCTGTCCCCAGGCTTCCACGAACACAGGCAGATTACATTCAGGCCCTTCCCTCTCACCATCGAGGCCAATCATCATTTAACTAGAGGGGAGAAAAAGATCCAGAATGGACAGCCCAAACTGAATCAAGTTGGTCAGACATGAATCATTTTCCGCCTGCCCAAGCTGATTCATATCTATTGAGCTGTACTTTCCCAAATGGGCAATGTCTGGCAGCCATTCTTCCAAGTGTGCTGAGAAAGCGAGGGTGGAGGGCACCTGGCCTCGGTGGGGGCAGTGGCATGCCACGCCTCCCCAGACAAACAGTTGTCAAGAATTTGCTTCTCGCCATCCCTGGCATGGAAGGGAATCAGGAAATTCTTGTTCTTTCATGGTGTAGTGCCTGCTTCGCAGGAGGACCGGCAATTTTGTTCATTTTACAATCAAACCAGCTCATGCTAGCCCAGCAAGCCTGGCCAAGGACAGTGCCTTGTGCAAAGTGGTCACAAGGTAGCAGAGAGGGAGAGAGAAGGGAACTTACTATGTGCCCTTGCCCTGCACAGTGCTAGGTGCAGACAGAGTGGTAAAAAAAAAAGACAAATGGTCTCTAACCTTACAGAGCTTAGTGGAAAGGAAACAAAGGCCCGGAGAGGTAAGAGAAATAGCCCAAGGTCAGCACAGCAGGTGGTAGAAATTGGCAGGCCTGTTTGATGTCAGAGCCCTGACTACCCCCAGCACTCTTCTCGGGGAACGAGAGTTGTGGACTGACTAAACACTGAGGACTTAACTGTACCGTACTGGTTTCTCTGTAGGTCCTTGAGCTGTGGGTCCCCGGCTCAGCCGGGCAGGAGGACACTGTGTGAGAATGTGAGCAGCTGTTAGAAGAGGCAGCGCTGACACGAAGACGCAGCTATCCTGGGAGTGAGCCCTGGGCTTGGATTCCTTCTCCAGCTTCCCTCACTTCTTAGCTGCATGGCCAGGGACCGAGGCTGAGGAGTGCTGGGGGCCCACAGCATCCCTACCCCCATCGTCTCACAACCTAGGTCCTCCTGACCACCCAGTAAGATTTGTGGAGTTCAGAGAAGCGAAATGCTTCAATTTTGGCTATTCATATGCACTAAGGAAGAAACAGGAAGTCTAGTCCTTTTGAGGGAACTTCCTCACTCACCCACCCGCCCCCTTTGTATTTTTATTTTTTTAATTTAAAGAAGACGAACTGCTCAGTGATCTTCTAGTGGAATTTATTCTTTCTACTCTCTCTGGTCCCATAGCCTGGACCTCCCACTGTGTCCACCCTCCAATCATCCCCTGGCCTGCCATGACGGTGCCCATGCGTGGCCCCTCCACCCCCGTGTGGCTACTGGTTTTCTCTGCTGCTGAGCACTGCGGGGCACTCAAACCACTCGCTTTGTTGGGTCACTCACAGACCTCTGCTTTCCCACCTTAGCGGGGCCCTCATAGCTGCTCGGCACCCGTTTATACAGAGGTGGGTTCACCCATCACTTGCCTGGCAGCCACTGTCCCTTCGCGGAAGGCTTCAGCCCCCTAGACCCCCCTCCTTGGTGCCATGCACTCCACAGAACTTCTTCTCCACTCTCCAGGGGCAAGATGAATGCTGCCTTATGAAGCCATTCCTGAGGCCTACCTCATTTCTTCAGAGTGTGCCTCTGTTCTATCTTCCTTGGGGAAAGAGTCCTCTGTCCTTCCCAAGCCTCGCCTCTCAGCTCCTCATCAGCCCCCTCTGGGTGCTCATCCTAACAATTTGGCCCCTCTTTGCTGATCTCCAAACTCTATGTGGAGGAGAAATACTCTCCATCCACCTCCATCCCCTGTGTGTCCTCATTCCGGGTCCTCTAGGGCAGCACGTCTCAAACTCTAAGGTGCACGCAGATCACGTGGGGATTGTGTTAAAATGCAGGCTCTGATTCGGTAGCTGTGAGGTGAGGCCCGAGATGCTGGATTAAACTTCCAAGTGAGGCCGATGCTATTGGCCCATGGATCACACTTTCGAAAGCCGGCTTCTAGACAGTGGTTCTCAAGGTGTGGTCCCCAGACCCGTAGCATCGGCATCAGCTGGGACTTGTTGGAAAATGCAAATTCTTGAGTTCCACCTCAGATCTGTGGAATCAGAAACTCTGTGGGTGGGGGCCCTCGAATCTGTAGTTCAACAAGCTCTCCAGGTGTTCTCACACATCCTGAAGTTTGAGATTTGGACTAACGCTTTGCACCTGAAGGGTCAGGTGAGACAGCACGGGTGTTCTCCCATTCTCCAGGTGTGCTTTGCAGGTGCTCAGCCTTAGAATCACCTGGGGTGTTTTTTTTGTTTTTTTTTTTTAAATGCCACTACCTTGACTTGTCTAGACCCACTGAATGAGACTCAGAGAGCAAGGCCTGAAAACGTATATTTTTAACTGGGTAATGGGTGATTTTTAGAGGAAAGTTTGAGCTACGATATAGTGAAAGAGCTATCCACTAGTGTTGGAATCAGAAAGACTTGGGTCTAAATCCTGATTCTGGCACTGGCTGTGTGACTTTGGGCAACTTTCTATTTCTCTGAGCTTCAGTTTTCTTACCTGTAGAATGACAATACCACTGGCCTCCTAAGAGCTGTTGTGGGATACGAATTAGGCAGTGGATGTGAAGCACGTGCACATAGTAGGAGGTCGTGCGCATAGTAGGAGGTCGTTCTCTCATCCCTCTGCAGAATAACAGCTTCCTGGAGAGCAGCCAGGAAAACAAACCCAGAGAGCCTTTGGTGTGGAAACGGTTACATGGTCTAGTCCCTTACTACCCCATTGCCCTTGCTAATCCAGGGGCCAGCGGCATCAACATCATCAGGGAGCTTATCAGAAATGCAATTCTCCAGGTGCACCCAGACCTGCTAAATTTTAGACACACTAAAGTTTGACAACCACTGTCTAGCCCATCTCTAGGCAGAGCCACACCCAAGGCTCATAATGACACTTATGATCGTTGCACACCCATTAGCTAGGGAATCCAGAGCCCTTAATTCTTGTGCCGGCCCTGAGAGGCAGGTAAGAGCAGTGATTACTACCACGGGCACAGAGTAGCCACATAGCGTCCTCATGCTCCCACACCCTGTGGCTGAGCCAGAACTGGAAAACTGGCCTCCTAACACCCACCCACTGCTCCCTTGACCAGTGGCTGCAGAATTGTACTGCCTTTTCTGTCACACCCTGGCATGCCCCCCGTACCTGTTCTATTATGAGGCATCTAGAAGTGAGGCCCTGGGCACTCGTGGAGCAAGCCTGCCCAAACCTATTTTCAGGACACCCCTGTTCCTTGATGCGGTTGAGGACTGCGCTAAGCCCAGATGCATCACCCTGCACGGTGCCACATCACTGTCCCTACAGGAGAGCCGGCTTCCTTTCCCAGGCCCAGGGAACGCTGTAGTGTGAAGAAACAAGCACACCGCCTCCACGCAGCTCCGGCAGATGTTCTTGGGAACACCGGGAGCCCTGGACGAGAAAGTCAGGGAGATGGGGGCCCTCTGCCAACCAAGTGCCTAAAGCACGAGGTGAAGCTCATCATTCTTATTCAGCATCTCAGAGATGCCAGTCGTGGTGGCTGCCACACCCAGCATCCCTTTCCGGCCAGAACCGCCCAGCCCAAAGCCTCTGCAGGGACGCAGGGCTGGGTGCAATGTGCTCTCTGTGGACAAGCAGTTCCTAACCGGACCAGAGGTGGGTGTCTGACCAAAGGAGGCCCATCGGTGGGCTTGCTGGTGACCCCCAAGGTGACCTGGCCAACAGCAACAAGGGAATCTGGCTAAGCCGATCAAACCAGCCCCCTCCAGATGGTGCAGATAGGATTGGTCAGTTGGCAACTAGAGGAACACGAGGCAGATGTGCAGAGAAGCAGAGATGCCTCGAGACAGAGCACACTGGCCAGAGTGGGGGCTGGGGTGCTGGATCCTGGCACAGACCCCGCCTTCCAGCCCACAGGAACCCTCAGAGCACATCCCCCTTTCCTAGCGAAGCCTGAAAGCGCCCCTGCCCCCAAGGCAAGCAGGCAACATGTTTCAACAATAGGGCCAGGAGGAAAACGCCCCCCAAATTCCGTGCTTGTTGCTGCTTATTTTTTGTCTTCCAGCCCCAACTAGATGCAAAGTACCTAAGGGGAAGACAGTATATTCTGCATTTGACAATAAATTGTTTGTTTTTAAAATCTCTCTGCCTCCACTCCAGCAGAGTGCCGGACATAAAGTAGTAATTCCATGAGTGGCATCCTCCTGCCCCAGGGAGCATGAGGAGGATGGGCGCCTGTGGCTCAAGAGCAGGGACGTGTGTCCTGCCATGTGCATGCGTCACGGACATTGGCAAGAAAAGCTCCTCAGCTAAGTGACTGCCGCCTAGGACCGTGGACAGTGTTGCCCTCACTACATCGATGGCCTCTGGCTCTTCCTGCTGTGTCCCTGTCTGAACAGCCTCTGCTTCTCCAGCAGCAACCCTCAGAGACTGTCAGGCCACACCCGGAGCCCTGGAGCACAGTGACAGGGCTGCTGTCAGAGAACAGGAGGAGGGGCAAAGCTGGCCTCTGAGTACTGGGGGCTGGGATAGGACTAAGGGACAGGACAGGGGAGATGGTTCACCATGGGTGGTGAACTGCTAGACCCGGGGGGGGGGGGCGAGCTTACTGCCCCCTCGGTCTAGCAGTGAGGGGCCATGAAGACTGTGGAAAGAAGGGAACGGGGCACATTCAGGGGAAAGAACACTCCTTCCCATAACCACCTGCCTCCAAAGAGAGCGCTGGGAAGCTCGGAGGAAGGGAGGAACAGGGGCATGGTCAGTCAGAATACACTGGTGTGGTCAGAGTTTGGTTCCGATCCTGCCTTTCCCACTCATTACCTGTGTGTTCTCAGGAAAGCTTCTTAATCTCTCTATGCTGTTTCTTCACCTGCAAAACGGGAATGACAATCCCTCGTGTCAGAGAGTTTCTGTGATTATTGTGAGAGAAGGTGTAAAGCCAGTAACACAGGGCCTGACCCATAGAGTTTTATGAATGTTAGCTGTAGAAGCTATCAGTTCCCTAGGGAATGAGGAGAGCATGGAGCCCAGGGGCACAGTGTGGGGAACAGAAGGAGCTCTGGGCTCATGTTGGGAGAGGAAGGAGAGTGGGGCAGGAGGTGGGACAAGGGGCCAGCACTAAGCCACAGTGTTCCAACAAAAAGAGAAAATGCCACCCACCACGGAGCCCGGATGGCTCCCGAGTCTGCCTACCACCTAAATTCTGGCAAAGTCAGGAGGTGTGCGTGTTGGCAGGCCAGCACCTCATGGGTTAACATCAGGTGCCAGCCTACCTGCCTGCCAAGGGCCACATGTTTCAAGTGGAAATAAGGCGCTTCTGGATGCCAAATGTTATCACTGTGATCAACCACAGCCCAAAAGACCCGCAGCGTGACTTGAGCCTTTTCATTAGCAATGAGATGCCACAACAGGAACAACTTAATACACCTGAAACCCAAGGCAGACACCCAATCCCTGGAGCCAGGGTGGCTCCAGTTACCAAGCCCAAGGCTCAGGAAGGCCCCCAGCCCCTCCTCGACAGGAAACCAGCATGTGCTGGACATGTGGAGCTCACGGGGTTGTGGCAGGAGGTCACCTCCAAAGAGGTCACCCTGAACAACCCCAAAACAAGCTTTAGGGAAAGGCAGACCCTGGGGGGGGGGGGGGGGGGGGGGGGGGGGGGGGGGGAAGGGGTGATGGCTGCCTGACTTTGCCACTCCAGACAAGGCATCAGAATAATCCCCATCTGAAAACCCCCTTCTCTCAGCAACAGAGAAGACCCGTAATAGCAAGAGACCAATGACGCCATCTTCCCCCTGAGTGACACGTAAGGGGACAAATGGGGAGAATGATACAGAAGGTGACCTAAGAGACAAATCTCAAGAGAAGAGTCAAGACAAAGGCTCTTGGCACACCAATGTCACACCAGGTGGGTGAGGGGAGTGGGGAGAGCATCTTTGCCCCAAACCTGCCACTTGCTGCGTTCTCCTTCCTTCCCTCTAGGGGCACAGCCTCGCTGTCTGCTGGACCACACGCCACCACCTGACTTCCTCCTCTTACCCAATTGCAGACTGATGGTCCCTCATGCTGGCCTCATCCTGGGGAGGTGCACCAGGCTCTCTGGGCAAATGCATTACTCAGCATTTGCACTGTCTTACTCTGGGAGGGATGGGAAGCAGAAATAAAAGAGGCAGCCCTGGTCTTTGGCAGTCAGAATCCTGATCCTCTAACTCCAAGGCCATGTTTTAACCTCCAAGACATTGAGTCAGTGGCTCTGATTCAGATGCCACCTGCAAGAAAGTCTGCAGATTTTAGAATGATACTCTATCCCTCCTTTCTTTTCAAAGACATGAACAAATGTGCACACACACACACACACACACACACTCCCTCAATGTAATCGGAGGTGATATGGGGACCAGAACAACTCTAAAGGCTACCACCCTCACATCAAATCTTGAAGGACCAATCTTCGGAAACCCAGGGCCCAGAACCCCAGGGGCCGTCATCATGTAGAAGTGCTTCCCAGTCGAACACAGGGTCCCACAAGGCTGGGAAGGGATGCATGTTCCCAGTGCCTGAGCCCTAGGAACTCTCTACTCCAGAGCCCCCAGCAGTGAGATGGCCCTGGAAGGTCGTTCCAGCAGCCATTTGACACCCCCAGTGACTCTGAGTGACAGGCAATACTGACCTCAGTCGAAGATCCCAATCTCTTGTCTCTGTATTCACCAAGGAGGACCCCGCTCACGCTTCCTTGCTCCCTGCTATGTCTGAGCTCCCCCCCCCCGGACACGTATCTGAGCGGAAAAGCTAGGCGCTGCTGGAAGCAGCTCACCCCTTGCAGAATTCTCCCCCTCTTCTCTCAGTCCCAGACACACATGCAGCATAGTGAGTTTCCCATTGTATGAGTCCCAAGACACCAATACTGCTTACAACTTCCCTCCGGAAGAAAATGCATGCATGCATTCATTTATGCATTCACTCAGACAAACGGCTACTGAATGCCTACTATGTGCCAGGAGCTAGGTACTAGAAGACACAGCAGTGAATGATACAGATAAATCCTTGTCTTCAGGAAGCTTCTATTCTAGGGAGGAAGAACAGATAATAAGGAAGCCAACTAATAAATACTTTCAGAGTGATGTTAAGAGGCAGGAGCAGAATAATGGAGCACAGATTGAGGAGACCCATGTGTAGGCTGCTTTAGATTGGCTGGTCAGTGAAGACCTTTTTTTTTTTTTTTTTAATGTTTATTTACTTTTTGAGAGGGAGAGAAAGAGAGACAGAGTGTGAGTGGGGGAAGGGCAGAGAGAGAGGGGGACGCAGAATCCCAAGCAGGCTCCAGGCTCCAAGCTATTAGTACAGAGCCCGACGCGGGGCTCAAACTCAGACTGTGAGATCATGACCTGAACCGGAGTCAGATGTTTAACCGACTGAGCCACCCAGGTGCTCCTCAGTGAAGACCTTTTAAAGCAAGTGACATTTGAGCTGACCCCTGTGTGACAAGAGACCAACACAACAGAGATCTGAGGGACCGGGGGCCCCAGGCAGGTGCAACAGCAAATACCCCTCAGGCAGGAACACACTTCAGTCAAAATAGAAGTTCCTCAGAAGAGAAAATGAAGAGGGAGCCCCATTATTCTTTCCTTTGTTATAAAGGGGGAAACACAGCAAGGCCGTTCCCTGCTCTGGGATCTCATGGGGACCCAGCCTCACATGTACACCTGTGTGCACATGCACATAGGATCTAACCTGAAGAATGTACCAAGAAACTTCTCAAACGCTAACAAGGCCAACTTGGGGACTCCTCACCCCACTTTATGATGAGATCTCTATACTGAATGGCTCATGTGTGTAAAGTCCACTGCTCCTGTGCACATGGTAGGGGCACTGAGCAGGTGCTCGAGACACAGCAGTTCCCTAGCCCTTGCCCTTCCCGCTGCCATGTGCACAAACCTACATAGGGCCTCTGTGACATGAGCTGTGTGCTCCAGCCAACCCTGTCCTGCTCCCCTCTGGCAGACCCCTGACCTGGCCTTGCCTCCCAGAGCCTGCTGCTGAATGGTCAGTGGGCACAGCTGAGGTAGCCAATATCTGCCAGGCTACTGAGCACTCACCCCCCTCCGCCCTCCTGAGCCTCTTCCTAGGCAGGGCCATGTTGACGGGCAGCAGAAGGTTCCCAGAGAAAAAAACGGGGGCTGGGAGCCTCAGGAGCAAACATCTTATAGGGGCCAAGGCCTCCAGATGTGTCTGCCTTCACACAGAGCCAGCGAAGGAAACTCCTAGCAAGGATGTGGTGGAACTGAAGTTGGTACGATCATGGTCTGGCCACCACCGCTGAGCTCAGCGTGAGCTCAGCCAGGCAGAAGAGTAGAAGCCCCACGTGAGGTGTTTTCCACAGCACCTCCTCCCCCACCCCTGGCCCCCTGGGGAACCCTACTTAGTCTTGAAGAAACCACTCAAATGTCACTTCTTCTGTGAAGCCTTTACCAACCAACTCAGGAGGAATTTATCACCTGTGATTCCAAAGCATTTTGACATGGCTTTTGCATACTGCTTGTCTGTTTGGATGCCTGACTTCCCAACTGTCTGTACTCTGAGCTCCTAGAGGGCAGCACAGCATCTTATTCATTTCATATTCTCATTGCCTGGCAGAAAGCAGATATAATAATACATATTAGTCAACAAAACTGAATACAGGAGAGAAAAAAATGAACGTGTGGGTGAGTAAATAAATGAGTGAATGAATGAAGTTCGGTACATTCCAGGAGATAAGATCAGCGAGAACAAGTTTTAATCAGGGCAAAGCAATCAGGGAACAACCCACATTTGGAAGCCAACTGTCAGCCTTCTCTGTAGATTATGGGGCCCCAGTCACAGTTCTCAGGAAATCTATTATCAAAATAGTAATGTGAGGGCAACCCTTAGATCTCACTCTCAAAGGTCCCCCAGCCAGACTCCTCAATCCTCACCCCTGACAGTTCCCCAGAGGGTCACGTCAAGGAGGCAGACTTGGCCAACAGCAGGGGCATGAACATGGTTCCATCCCGGAGCCCTCGGTGGGTGGGGGAGGCACAGGTCTGGCTCACTGGAGACAGCCAACCCTTGGCGGGCTGTGCAAGGGTCTTCTGGGATAAGCCAACTGCAGAAGAGGTGTTTCAAGTCTGGGCGGCCTGCACTCAAGATGTGGGCCATCGCTTTTCTCGGGGCCTCAGTTTCCCCTGTTGTAAAACAGGAGGCTGATGATTAATCCTCTCCTCCTCAGTGGGAGGAATTAAATGTCCAGGAAGCTTTGTGCCTCCCACCCCCAACAAAGCACACTGCCCAGGCAGGAGAGCCAACAAGAGGTCAGAGGCCTGTGCAGAAAATTGGCAGTTTTACAGGGAAACAGGCACAAATATTAGATTACAGTAGAAGGCACTCTGAGAAGAACTGGCAATCAGGATAGAAGGGTAATGGCCAAATATCGACTTTCATGCTACACAGCTCATCACCAAGCTGTCTGGGGAGCGGGGTAGGACGGAGGAGAAGAGGAGGAGGGGGAGGGGGCAGGAACCAGGGCCCTCAAAGCTGGGGGTGGTTCTGCAGAGCCGGCAAGGTGGCACAGATGTGCAGAGCAGCTGAAAGGAAAGCCTCTGAGGGTTTCAGAGCTGTTCTCAGGGATCACATTCCTGGGGGACGGGGTGTGTGGAATGGGGGCCTGAGGCAGGGTGATACCAGGCAGAGGCCCAAGCCTTGAGGCAGAGCCCTTCTGCTGTCCTCTCAGGCCACCTGTCTCCTGACCTCCCCACCTCCTTCCTCACCAACTCACTCTTCCTTCCCAGAGCCTGGAGCTGCTGGGGCAAGGGGTGGGGGTGGGGGGGCGGGGGCTGACATGGAAGCAGCGATGAAACCCAGAGCCTACTCCTGTGACCCCAGGGAATGAGCCGAGGCCCTGTCTCCTGTTTGTTCACTGCTGTATCCCCAGCCCCTCACAGGCACCTAGTGTTCAGTCAACAGTGCCCAAACCCCTGAATGCGTGAGTGGCAAAGAGGATGGCCTCAAAGCACATTACTGGCAGCATATTAATCTTGACAACTTTCTCATGAGCTAGGAATAACAAATATTAAGAATAATAATGGTAATAATCATATAATCAGCCACCATTTTATTGTCGGCTCTGCCAAGTGCTTTAGATCCATTAGCCTCTGTAATCTTCACAATGACCTTTAAGAAAGATTCTGTTACTCTCTTCAATTCACAGATGTGGAGACTAAGGAAAAAGATGTGGAATAAGTGTCTGAAGGTGGCAGAACCTAGCAAGGCCGTGGGGACGCTCATGCCTGTCAGAGTTCTTTCTGTTCAGCCCTGGGCTGCTCTCCCCTTCCTGCCCTCCCTGCAGTGAGGCACACAGACACACCCCGGCCCTCCCCGGTCCCTACAGGTCCAGGCTCCTTGTGGTGTGGGGACCCCTGAGTGCCCAAGCAACTGTCCCATGTTTGTTAGGTTCCATGCCCCTGCACCGCCCCCCTCCCCCATGTCTTCCCCAGCCCTCTCCCTCCCCTTCAGTCACCCACAGCCCTGGCCCCAGGCAGCCCAAGCCAGTTCAAACTGAACTTCCAAGAAAGGGGATCCTGCAGCAGTCAAGCCAACCTGAGGAATCAGCCCTGAGGCCACAGCGGTGGGTGGTTCAACCAGTCAAACTGGAAAATCACGGGGCAGCCACCTTGGAACCCAGGTGGCCTTTAAAACAAAAAGGTCCAGAGGCCATGTGACCTAAGTACTTGGGGAAGACCAAGGGTGGGAGGCGGAAAACCAAACAGAAGGCCCGCCCCTTCAGCTTGATTAGTGGCTTACACGGCACTCCCGGCCACCAATGCACAAAGGAACCCAAGGGCCCCACCACACGTAGGTGTCATGTAGGAGATGATAACGGCTCCCTGCCTGGGTGGGCAGCACCGACCACATGAGGCCCTTTCAGAAGTTGCCAGTTGACTGGTTCAAAGGACTCTCCACTCCTGGAGGGAAAGGAGGGCAGGAGATGGTGTGCGGTTTGGCAGGAGTGTCACAGGAAGGGAGTCTGGCAGAGAGAAGGAGCTGGGAGGGCCCCTCGCTGGCACCACCCACCACCGCCCCTGACTGGTTTCCTTGCTGCAGGTCTCAACTCTCTCTCCCAGCCAGTATCCCGAGGGCCCTTTTCACCAAGTCATTCCCTGGCTCAGACACCTCTGCCACTGTGAAGGCCCAAGCCCCACCTCCTCAGCCAGGCCCTCAGTACTCTCTGCCCTCATTCATCCATTCATTCAACATTTACAAAGTTCCAGTCTGGCCCTGTACTAGGACCATGAAAATAAAGAGGAATGAGATTTGGTTTCACCTTCAAGGCACTTAAAGTATGGTCTGGGAGACAGGAAGATAAACGGAGGAATGTTCTCACTCTTCCCCTAAAAATTCCCTTCGGTTCCAGCCAGACTGCCCAGAATCCCATGAACACCCACTGAATTCCCACCTCTGTCGTCTCTACTCCATCTGCTCCTTCCTCTCCAGGAACTGAAAAGCAGCCCACGCTGCAAGGGCTGGCCTCAGCCTCCCTCCTTCTAGAGCCTTCCCTGCAGCTTCCAGTCAAGCAGGGCCTCTTCATCTGGCCTCCTCTAGCACCTCTGTAATAGCGGTAGCACTCACGGTCCCCTCACCAGCCACTGCCTGTCTCCTGTACCCTCGCATCGATATTTAGTTGCTGATAATGCCCGCAAGACTTTGGTTAACAGTAACAATGATCATAACTGATCCCTGACATTTGACGAGTGCTTCACCAAGTGCTTCCAGATTTCATTGCGGCCAGACCTCTTTTTGCCTGTGTGCTGTCTCCCCAGCTAGGTTCCGGGCTTCTGTGGGCAGGAAAAGGTGGACTGAACAGGTCTCTAAAATGCCTGGCATGGTGCTTTGTAGTGAATCCTTAATTAGTTTAACAGGTGAGGACACAGTAGAGGACATTAAGGCATCAGCTGTGCACTGGTACACGACCCCCATCTGGGTGGGCACAGCTGCACAGGAAAGGCTTGTTCGGGGGCACACATCCAGCTCAAGGCCACCTGCTGACTAGAAAGAAGAAGGGCCTCCCTGGGAGGTCTCTTCACTGCTCCCTGGCAGGCCCTTCTCTGGAATGTCAGTCAGGCTGACAGTAAATGGCATAAACAGTAAATCACAAAAGTGCCCGCCTAGGTGATATTCACACGATCCAAGAATCTGAACTCTGTCTTGGCAATAATTGGTGAAATGCCTCATTTTCCCCATTCACAAAAGTAGCTCTGCGAAAGGTGCCTAGATCAAGGTCCAGCATGGTATGAGAATGTGTCTCAGACAAGGAGCAGTGGGAGAGAAGTGATGATGTGTATTCTTCACCTTGGAGCCTCCAGCACTGATCCCAGCTACAGGACACACGCATTTTTTCTGAATGGACAAATTACTGAATATGATTTGGTAGTACCCATTTTCTTGGCTCCTTAATTTGTCTCCTGGCTGCCCTTTCCAACTCCATGGGAAACTTTCTGTATCACTGAAGGGAAAGCTTTTCTTGACCATCCAACTCTCTCCCTAAGTCTTAGTTAATGCTGAAAAAACATGCCCAAGACGATGTAGAATCTCACAAGTGCCTAGGTTAGCTTCAAAAAGAATGCCCAGTGGGCAGATTTTAAAAGACTGGTGTGAAGAAAGACAGGTTTCTTTCTTTTCCAGGGAATCCAAACTCCTAAACAGTCCACTGCATCCTGGCAAAAGGTAGACCCAACCCTCAGAAGCAAAGAGAGAACCTGCTCGGGCTTTAGGTCAATACACCAAGGGCCTTGAGGAGGTGGCGTGGGGAGTGTGCCACAGAGAGACTCCCACTCGGTTTGCTGATTCCTCTCTGCCTCCAAAGTGGTTGGCCCCAGGGGGACTCTGAGCAAGTCCCTGTGACCTGTGTGGGGAAACTGCACATTTGTCTATCTAGCAGGAAGGAGGTGTCTAAGAAGGGAGAAGACGAGGTGGAAGAGACATGAGAAGGGCTGCTGATTAGCCATGTGGGGGCAAGGGACTTAAGGAAAACATAAGCCTCAGAAGGGTCACCTTCTGAAACATCAGTTCCCTCATTTCCCATGTGTCTGTGGGAAAGGGGGACACGTCTCCTAGGGGAGGCTAGCTCCCCTAACAACACTGAGCTGGAGCCCAAGAGCTTCTGAATGGGGCGGGTGAATAAAGTGCTCCAGGGAAAAACATAGGCCACTCCTAGGACTTGAAATGTGGCCAGGACACAGGGTGCAAACTACTGCTCATCAGGCAAAGTCTGGGGACTGCCCCCCAGCAGCCCACAGCCCTCTGAAATAGCTCAGCAGCTCCTGGCACCAACTCCATCTAAAAAATAGCCACGGGAAGTTTCTTTAAGTGCTAACCTCGTGCCTTTTGTCCCCAAGCCTGCAACCTGTCCGCATATCCCATCACGTTCCTCAGCCCCTCCCTTGCTCACTCCCAGGCCTTTCCCCAATGCCTCCTCTGCCCTGAGCCTTCCCTAGAGGCATGCAGCCCTCCCTTGGCTTCCAGTACCCCGCCCATCCCTCTGAGATATCTCTCATCCCAGCAGTGGCCCAGCCCACGCTCCAGAACTCTTAGGAGCCTGCCTCACAGCCCCCGAGAAAGAAGGATGTTATCTGTTCCCTCACCCTAGGTCCCTTGAAGATAGTGAAGCAAAGAGAGGATGAGACCCTGCGAGCTCAAGGACAATGACAACAGTAACACCTAGCATCACCTGTGTCCAAGTTTGTGCTAAGTGCTCTTACAAACATGATCTCATTCAACCCTTACAACACCTCAGGAGGTAGGGACCGTTATCACTCCCATTCTACAGATAAGAAGCACCAAGCTCAGAAGCTTAAGTGGTATTCAAGGTCATATTGTCCCAAAGTGAGGTCTCCAGGTCCATGTGACAACAAAGCCGGCCTCTTCACCACAAGGCTCTGTGCCTCCTGGCTCTACCTGCTCCCTCCTCTCTCCCAGCAAGGAACGTGTGTTGGGAGGGTCGGGGTGGAAGCTTCAAGTGAGAGCTGAGTGCTGGGGCCCTCTCCCACGGAAGGGGGGAAAGCTGCTAGCTGTGGTGGAATTGCCTCAACTCAGACCTCCCAGAGGAGAGGCCCCTCAAGGCCCAAGGCGCAGAAACTCCCTCAGAGGGGAGGCCACTCCCTCCCTCCCAGAACAGTCGTCTCTGGGAAGCCACCAGGTCTTGTCCCTCTAAGCACAGGATCTGGCACTGCCAGATCAGAGATGTACTGTAAGGTGGGTCCTGCCAGCCATGTGATCCCCAGGTGTGGACCAGTAATCCTGACATTCTTCTCCTCCTCGGCCTCCTTCAAAACATATTTTCATCCAAACGTTTTTCTGGAGCTGGCTAAAAAGTGCCCCTTCCACACGCAAACACGCTCACCGAACGAACGTACGCCCTCCTCCAGGTGTCCCACCTTGTGGCTTACCTTCACAACTGTGCTCTGGAAACTCAATCCCTTTGGCCCCTCCCTTCCTCCTGTCTTCCCCGCCAGGCTCCACATTGGGTCGCCCCTGAACGGAGGGTACCCAGTGACTCAGTGACGCGGCTCCCCACCCTGAACCCCTCTTCCGGAGCACAGGCTTTACTTCCCCTCCCCCTCTCCACCTGCGGGTGTGGGGAAGTCATTTCAGTGGCTGCGATTCTCGCTGCCCCAGCTCGGGGTCCCCAGGCCTACACTCGCCCCGGTGGTCTCGGCTCCGATGAGAAGGCTCCCTAGCGCAAGGCTGGAGAACCTATCCCTAATCACGGGCAACAGCAGGGACGCCCTCACCTCCAGGACCCGAGGCTCAAGTCCCCAGGCGGTGGCCCTTCACCGGGATCTCTCCCCTGGTCCTGGCCTCCCGCGCCAACGCCTCTAGCCGGGGAGGCGGCCAGTTCTCCCGGGCTGGGGCAGGGGGCCGCCCGGCCCAGCGGCGGCGGTGGGGAGGGTGGCCTCCCCCACTCCGGCCACCGCCCCTTACCGATGGTGGAGATGTGCGAGGAGTGGAACTCGTTGTCGGTGAAGCGGCACAGCAGGCAGGTCTTGCCCACCCCGGAGTCCCCGATCAGCAGCAACCGGAACAGCACATCGTACTGCTTCGCCATGGCTGGGGCCGGCGCGGGCCGGGGGCTGCGGGCGGGCGGCGGGCTCAGCCCCGCTCGGCCGCTGCCATCGCGGCGCGCGCCCGCCCGGGGACGGCCGCGATGGCAGCGGCCGAGCGGGGCTGAGCCCGCCGCCCGCCCGC